>NC_052478.1:5355600-5523924 GCF_009730915.1 Dioscorea cayenensis subsp. rotundata
GTTACGTATTGCCTTTAGGTGCTGTGAGAAACTAGCACAGTAACCTTAACAACTTGAGAAATGCATCGTACATAGTTTTAATTTAAAAAATGACCATTATAGGTTTTAGCTTACTCTTTGGTTGTTGGGTGGTTATTTGTTTGGTTTGCAAAGAAGCAAATTTTATCTAGTAGTTTCATGAGTTATTGTCTAACCTGTCTTTGCTACTTACTATATCCTTCAATTGTTTGGTAGGTCATCCTTTGGGCCTTCAGCTATAAGCAATCAAACTTTCTATAATTCCTTTAATTATAGCATTTATAAGGAGGGAATGTTTGTCCCAAGTTTTTCCAAGTTATTATTATGAACTTTGGCTTGGTTAATATCATTGAATAAATACTTTTCATTTCAATGGGTTAATACTAATTAATGGTCATTGATGTGATTAATATTAATTAAAAGCTATATTAGTCTTGTAGGAGAACTGATTTCTTAGCTACTTGTTGATACTTTACATGATTACAAGATAGACATGAAGTTAATTAAGAACTAACAAAATATCAAATTAATAATAAGTTTATGATGGTGATCAAAACTAACTACATAAGTATTTTCTACCAAGTCCAATTGATCCGGTTTTCTTGAAAGTGTTTGTCGTAAGTTATTCTGCTTGGTAGGTTGACTTAGAATAACTTACAGATTTGATTGAAGGGAACATCTAATTTATGTGTACGGCTTCTGATTTTTCAAATTTTATCAGGACAAATATTTTCTTGCCAACTGTTTCTGTTAAGTGGTTTCTTTGCTTCCCACTGGAAATTATTTTAATGGTGCATTGTTATTTGTTCAATTATACTTTTAATATAAACATCTCTTGTGATTGCTATATATCTCATGTTTTAGTTTCGTGTTTCTTTAATGATCATAAAGTCCTAATGAATACATGGGGTGTTTATAGGGTTGGCTGTTTTCGTATGATCCATTCTGGAAACCCTTACAAATGAAGGTAAAATTTTTTTTGTTGAATTTGAAATATCTAACATTCCTTCTAATATCGCTTGCCATTGTGTTGTCTTCATGCCCATCCTCAGCCTGCATTCTCATGTTATTAATTCAATCATGCAGATTTTTCTGTTTCACTTGAAAACCGAATGCTAGTTTTCACTTTCTAATACCTATATGGGGAAATGTTGAATTTTTTTCTTTTTTGGTGGATTGTCCTTGGTAATTGAAAATGTCTATGAGTTAAGAGATATAATTGTTCTTGTATTTATAGGTTTTATCAGTAGCGTCTTATAGTTTGGATACACATTATTGCAAATAGATTTGTAAATCTTCTAAATGTCAGCTAGCTTATGCTAGTATTGCATGAGAAAATTGATTCTCTGATCTGGCATTACTTGAGTAATGGCAGAATTCTAAAGCTACCTGCAGCCCCTAAATCATTGTACATATTGTTCTTGGTTTGTGGAATTTATAAATCTGTGAGATTGAGTATATCTATATACATGCAGGCACTCTTGCATTCTGTTCCTATTGGTCGATTGGTTGTCCTTGATCTATTTGCTGAAGTAAAACCTCTATGGAATACTTCTGAACAGTTCTTCAATGTACCTTACATCTGGCAAGTGTTCTCTTACTGTAGACTAACTTTTGCAACTGAATTTTACTTATTTGGCTAGTGTTCTCTTACTGTCGACTAACCTCTGAATTGAATTTTACTTTGATTTTACTTATGCCATTTTTTTTAGGTGCATGCTACACAATTTTGCTGCAAATATTGAAATGTATGGAATTTTAGATTCAATTGCATCTGGACCTGTTGAAGCTCGTACAAGTGAAAACTCAACTATGGTTAGTGCTTCTGACATTTGCTCATTCAATCTAGCACACCTAATCTGCTTCTGTTCCTTATATTGAAAAGCTATGTAACTTTGAGAAGTTATCAGTTATTAACATTGTCGTTCTTTATAATTTATAAAATAGCAATGATATGCAGAAACATTCAAGTAGATTCATTATATAACTGCAAAGAAGATTCATTTAAGAGACATATCACTATATCAGCTGAAGTAGATTCTTCTTTTTTCTGTTATGAATAAAAATCCCTTTTCAAGCTGTGCTAATTGTTAAAACTTTTGTGATTTTCTAAAAGCAATATCCTCTACATTTACCAATTTATTTAAATATTTTATGTGCCAAAGGTAACAATTCCTGAAAGCAATGCAATGAAAAAAAAAAGCTGAAAGTTGATGCATTTTCTTTGTATATTTTTAAGGTTGGTGTTGGAATGTGCATGGAAGGCATTGAACAAAATCCTGTGGTCTATGATCTTATGTCTGAAATGGCATTTCATCAAAAGAAAGTGGATGTGAAGGTAACTCACACTTTTTTTGTGAACATTAATCTTCATTAAAACTTACATTAAAGTTTCTTTGTTTTTCTTGAGGCTTTTGCTTTTAAAAGCATGGCTTCTTTCAGTTATATCGGATAATCATGCAAAATATCCCCTTATCCATGTGGCTAGCTCAACAATATACCTCATTAATAGTAGAGTAACTCATTGTCCCACATCAGTTAAGTTAGTAAATATAGATTTGAATATGTAAGCCCGAATCTCTCATCCTATAAAATTAAGATTTTGGGTTGGATTAGTACGTAGCATGGAGTCATAGCTTAGTATTGGTTTGTTTGGTAAATATAAACTTGAATGTGTAAGCTTGGGTCATTCATTCTATAAGCTTTAGCTTTTTCAGGTTTAATCAGACCTGGATAATATTTTTGGTTTATATCTTACACTTAGCATTAGGTTTGTAACGTAACTTATTTGGTTCATTATACATATTATATAAATAGACTGAGACATAATAAACCTGAAGTTATGCCTACAACATTGTAGAGAATGAAGTTGACATGATATATTGCTTAAGAAAAAAATGGCATACCCTAACACACTTACGGGGATAAAACTAGGCATAATGGCCTATTAGTGATTCCTAAAGTTCAAAAATAGATGGGGATCTTAGGTCTAAAGCAGCTCGTCTTGTTTTGCTTGCTTCTTGTATGTTGTCTACCTGATTGAGGAACTTAAATTGTAAGAACACTTTGTATTTTAATTGATTATCTTGCTACATGTACTATTTGAAGTGAAAACTTCTTGTTTGCAAAGCTTGAGCATTTTCCATATACAAATATCCCAATACAACAGTTTTTGTTTTGATGTTTTCATTTGTATTTTACTTTTCTTCCATTAAAAGATGGCATGAGGATCAAATTCCAGCCTACTTGTAAAGGTTTAATTTTTTTTTTAATTTTTTTTTTTCACCAGTCTTGGATAAAACTATACCCTGAACGAAGATATGGAAGGTCAATTCCGGCATTACAAGATGCATGGAGAATTTTATATGAGAGCATCTATAATTGCACTGATGGTGCCTCTGTAAGTTAAATTTATCTTTCATTGAAAAGTTTGTTATAGTTTGGAGTATCTTGAAAGTTTTTGAATAATAACTGTTTTATCAAAGTTCAAACTTGTTTAAAAGAAGATTAAGTTTCAAAATTCATTAAATGCTTAATGAGATTTTTACTTCTTAACAGGACAAAAATAGAGATGTAATTGTAGCATTTCCTGATGTTGACCCATCCTTTATCTCATTAACCGGAAACTTTCAACCTGCAAATATGAACTTTGGAAAACCACTACAAAGACAACTGAAGACAATGTCTGATTCTTATGACCGACCTCATCTGTGGTATTCAACTGCTGATGTTGTTCATGCGCTAAAACTTTTCCTGGCAAGTGGAGATTACGTATCAGATAGCAACACTTTCAGGTGTAACCACGATTAGCTCTTCTTCGCTGCTCTTGATTAAATTACATGCGACTGCATAGACAGGGAATCCTCAATAGATGTATGGCTATCGACATCTGGTCTAATCTTCATATGATCCTCTAGTCCAAAAACTAAAAAAAACTTAAATCTTTATGACTAGAAAAGAAAGTTTGCAATCATAATCTATAAAAGGAAACTTTTGAACATCATTGTCTCCTTTAGGTATGATCTTGTTGATCTCACCCGACAAGCTCTTGCAAAATATGCCAACCAAGTATTCCTGAAGACTGTAGAAGCATACCAGAACAATGATTTTGAAAGGGTCAATGGATTCAGCCAGCATTTTCTTGGTCTTGTCAGAGACCTTGACTTGCTTCTCTCCTGCCATGATGGATTTCTCCTCGGCCCCTGGTTGGAAAGCGCGAAGCACTTAGCAAGAAATACTGAACAAAAAAAGCAGGTAATAGTTCTCCCTAGTTCAATATTATACCCAATTGATATATATATATATATATAATGATCTGAATATTGGATAATTGTGTTGCAGTATGAGTGGAATGCAAGAACCCAAATAACAATGTGGTTTGATAACACTGAGACTCAAGCTAGTTTGCTTCGAGATTATGGTAACCACATAAACAGAAATCACTTTCTTTGTCTTGCCGTTCATTTATTTGATTTCATCGAATTTCTATTTGTTGATCAGGGAACAAGTATTGGAGTGGTCTTTTGCGAGATTATTATGAGCCCCGGGCAGCCATCTACTTCAAGTATATGTTGAACAGCTTGTTAGCAGGGCATGAGTTTGAACTTGAAAATTGGAGAAGGGAATGGATTGATCTCACAAACACATGGCAGAACAGCAAAAAAGTGTTCACGGGAAAAGCGTCCAGTGATGCTCTTAATGTTTCCCGGTGGCTGTACAACAAATACCTGCAAAATACGAGCTTTGAATTGGTATTTACTGTCTGAATTCTGAAGATTTTAGCCTTTTTTTTTTTTTATTTTTTTTTTATTTTGTTGCAAGGTCTTTGGATAAACTATGTTTGTGACCATTGAGGATGTGTATTGGTAGAGAAACTTGAACAATGTTTAGAACTATATATATGAGGACCGATCTAGGTACGTTCCGTAGAATGGGATCGTTGGATTTTAATCCAATGATTTCAAATCAACTATTTTGTGAACAGTAAATTCAAATGTACCCGTTCAACAGTGCAATGAAAAGTTTTTGATTAAACAGTGGATTCAACAATACCAAAAACAGATTTTGAAACAGTGCTCTTAATGGTGCAAAGTAAAGTAAGATGAACAATGTTAAAAACAGTTGCAACATGGAATAAACAATGTAAAAAATAGTTATATAGTAAAAAAAAATAGGATGTCACTTCTCTCACATCATTTGTTTTAATCGTGATTGTAATAGTAACAAAACCAATCACAAAGGTTGAGGTAAATTTGTATTCATACATTTGATTTAACTTTTTTGTGTTTGTAAGACAACCAATCCCAGTGGTTGAGGTTAATTTGTACCCTTGCCCAAAAGAAAATATAAAACAAACATTACCCTTCGTTTCACTGTTTGTATATCTAACTTTTGTCTCTGTCTCTCCCTCAATTTTTTTCTCATCTATGGACGTTGTATCTCTCCCTGTGAATCAACTTTTGTGTCTTGCCATCTGTTTTCTCACCCATTTCATTTTATGATTATGTAAACATGATGTTCCATAGATTACATGTTAGAGAATTGAAATTTCTATTTGAATGGTTTTGTTTGAATATCTTTGTAAAATCATAACATTATATATATGTAATAACATTTCAAGATATAAATTTATTTTATAAGTGATTAAAATGAAAATTGCAAAAAAAAAAATATATACATATTTGAATATTTAAAATATTAGATATATCTGGTAAAATATGAAAAGAGAAATTTATTTGAATATAGCAAGTATCAAATCCTATGCAAGCTGAGGGCATAAAATTATTAAGTTTGCGGATACACTCTACATCAGCACGTCCTGACTATTAATCTTAAAGGAGTGTTTGTCGTCTAGTGTAAAAAAATATATATATATTGTTAGAATATGTGTGCAAATTAAACATTTTAATTAAATTCTAAGAAAATTTAAAAAAAAACAATTAATTTCAAATTATTTCAACTCATTTTTAAACCGAATATTTTCCAGTGTATTTAATTATATATATATATATATATATATATATATATATATATATATATATATATATATATATCTTAGGGAAAAACCCATTTGCGAGAGGGGAACTCTACCAACTATGCTATATCATTTAAACAAATGAAGTATGCACAAAAGAGTCAAATGTATTTTAATTGAACCACATTATGGGACGAAAACCTATTTTGAGTAGAGGGGAACTCTATCAACTGAGCTATATCATTAAAGACAAATGAAGTATACTTAAAAGAGTCAAATGTATTTTAATTAGAACTAATTATTTTTTAGGACGAAAAACTCATTTGCGAGAGGGAAACTCTACCAACTGAGCTATATCATTAAAGACAAATGAAGTATGCTTAAAAGAGTCAAATGTATTTTAATTAGAACTAATTATTTTTGGGACGAAAAAACTCATTTGCTAGTGGGGAACTCTACCAACTGAGCTATATCATCTAAGACAAATGAAGTATGCATAAAAAAGTCAAATGTATTTTAATTAGAACTAATTATTTTTTGGGACGGAAAAACCCATTTGCGAGTGGAGAACTCTACCAACTTAGCTATATCATTTAAGACAAATGAAGTATGCATAAAGAGTCAAATGTATTTTAATTAGAACTAATTATTTTTTGTCCAAAAAAAACCAATATATATATATATATATATATATTTCTGACCTTTCAAGTGAGGATGAAGAAAATTTTATAAAAATGAAAGGACCGCTATTTCAATAGCTACAATCGAAAATATTTATTCCAACTCAAGTTGTTATTATAAGATACGGATATATAGAACTAAATAAAAAAATAAAAGGGTTATTTTATTATATTGAGGATGAAAAAACAACCAATCACAAATTCCATAACAATAGGAACATCATCAATTGTCCTTGAATAAAACCGGTGGTTGTTGGTACCTCTTTTTTAATTCTTTGATCCAAAACATGAGCTCAAAGTTTTTATGAAAAATGTGATAAAAATTTATAATAGATAGATTAATTATTTGTCCTGGCGTATATGACCTTCATCCTCTTGTACCCACTAATCAATATACCTCAGATGTATTACCTCAGGCTACCCACAAAGGACATTATATTGACTAGATTAAAATAATCAATCGTACAAAAATTAGAATTCATTTATTGTGTTTAGTTATTAAAAAAAATCATCACCAAAGACAAAATTTCATAAGAAGAACACAAAACAAAACAAACCAAAATATCTTCAAAACCGTTGGAAAAGAAAATACCATATATATATTGTTAATTTACTAAATAACCACTACTTGGTTCAGTGAAATGTTATAAGAATAATGAATAAATAGACCCAAGGTTGAATTATTGGGTCGACAATATTGTTACAGTACTGACGGTAGAATACTATATAAATACTGTGTGAGAGGATGTTATTTTCCTCCCCTCAAGAGTTGCATGGCAAAGCATGCACATGTTTTAATTCGATTTGGTTTTTTAAATATCCCCTAAATATATATAAGATAAAACTCTAATCACCCCGTGTGATAATGTGACGTCTAGTCGAGTTAATAAATTTTTAGGTCATCATTAAATCACCATAATTAATACACTACCGTATTTATGTGCCCTTGACATCTTTTATGGGACGGGACTTGTCTTTTTCTCTTGAAAATGTTGATATGTGCAGCATCAACTTTTAGAAAATGAGATTCATGACAAAGGCCATTTCTTGTTCCGTTTAAATCAGGAATTCTTTCTAATCTGTCAGATTACGCTGCCAGAGATCACCCACTTTTTGAGTTGCTAGTCAATTATGCAAAAGCTATTATTACTTTTTTAATCAAAACACTGAATGAGAATTTCTATTTTCAAACTCCTTTGGATCATCAGAACATCACATTTAAATTAATATACACCATTAAGTGGATTACAACGTTTAAGATAAGAAAGAGCATTTAGAGTAAGTGCTAATCTTCTCCATCTGCTACTAAAGCCATCATCACCCAACTACATTGCCTTTTGCTTTTATAATTGATGTTATAGTTCAGAGCTTCTTCTACTATTCCCACAATCTTTTGCCTTACAACTTGGAGCCAATCACAACCCTCCACTCATTGCTCATATAAATCTATATATATATATATATATATATATATATATTATGTACTTTCAATTGTATAAACCAAGTTGTAAGGATATATATGTTTGTGATCTTGTTATGTCACTCCAAGATGGTAACTGATTTCACATTGATTGAATATTCAATCAGTTGTTGATCTTAATTTGATTTATGTCCTTGATTGTCAAATATTGTCAAATAGTTGGGATAGCTATGCAACTACATAATATCTCAGATAAAAGCTACACAAATATGAACAATTTTATTAAACTCTGTTGATCACTTACTGTTGTTACCTACACTTGCAGAAGCACTTGCACCATTGTAATACTTACACAACAAAACAAACATAAGAAAACTAATCGAACTAAGTACAGCCAAAAACCAATAGTAATTATCTAGTCGAGCTTCCTTCATATTGTCGGAGAACCAACTGCATTTATGGCCTTTCAATTTAATTACAAACTCAACAATTGTGATCAGTATTGCACCAAGGAAGCTACCGACTCCGAAAACACTCAAGTAGAGAGCAATGCCAATAGTCCTCATCGAAGCCGGCACCTCAGTGTAAAAGAACTCTTGCATTCCAACAACAGTGAAAACATCAGAAATTCCAAGTAAAATGTACTGCGGTAGCAGCCAGAAAACACTCAAATGCATTTCTGATAATTGTGATTCAGTAGCTAATTCTATGCCTTTCCTCTCAATTTCTAGCCTTTTTGATTCAACAAGTGCAGCCACAACCATTGCAACAATCGAAAGTAACATCCCTATTCCAATCCTTTGGAGTACCGTGATACCCTTGTCATCTCGAGTTAGTACTCGTAGTATAGGAATTATGAGCTTGTCATATAGTGGCATCAATAAAATTATGGAAATAGTTATCGTACTTTGAAGCATTGCAGGAGGAATCTCAAAAGACTTGCCGATGTTTCGCTTCATTGTCATACCTTGTTTTGTGAAGAAGGTAGCTGGCTGTTGGAAGATGACCGCAAACATTAGCAACATTGTCCAAATAGGCAAAAGCCGAAGGATTACACTAGCAACACCTGGTTGCGGATTGGCTGAGATTTGTTCTCTGATGTCTGGAACTTCATAATCATCTCGAAATGGTTTTTCTTCCAACCTGCATTATAGAATATTAACAACTAGTTGATTAATTTTATCTGTCAATACTGTAATTCAAAAGCAGATAACTTACTCAAGTTCCATTTTTTCTGTATCTTTCTGCAATGAGCAGTTTTTCTGTGAAAACAACTTCGATGCAGCCACTTTGATGGCTTGAATGATGCCACCTTCTGTATTCATGTTATCGGTTAGTATTTGCTTGCGGACATAGAAACGAGTACCACATAAGAAGAAAATAATAGACATGACCATCGCAATGGTCGGGATTGTGAATCCCAAACTCCAACTGATATTGTCTTGGATGTATGACATTAGAGAATTCCCCAACAAACTGCCACTGCATATACCAAAGTACCACCACTGAAAAAACTTAGTCTTCTCATCTTTGCCACAAGACAAATTCTCATCCATTTGCAATTGATCTGCGCCGAATGCTTGTAGCGACGGGTTGTATCCCCCTTGTCCAATAGAAATTAAATAGAGGGGAAGAAACAGAGAAGAGGCTGGCATCCATGTGAATAATAGTGCCCACAAAGTTAATCCAACAAGGCCCTGTTAAACAAATCGGTAAGAAAAAATTACCAAATATGTGTTTCCTTTTGCTGGTTTTTAACTCCCTTCGAGTTCATTAAAAAAGTTTTGAGAAACAATGATCATTTAAATCTGTAAAATGCCAGAATGACAGATATTATAGATGTGTTTCCTAGTATTCATAGATGGGAACAGTCTTTTTCTGAATAAAGCATGATGACTGAACTTTTAGTCAGAGTTTATACTAGATTGAAGTTAGTAGCTATTATTCATCTAATTTGCATTCAAAAGTATGTTTTCAATATCCAAGTGGACCACACCACAAAGTAAGTTAAGTATTTTGGTTAGCATCTGATGTGTTTCATAAAAGAAAACGACCAATATTTACTACTTTTATTACGAAGACAATGATCAAACTCCTATTCATTGACTTGAACTGAATCATTAAAACAACATACCAATTTTAAGATAACCATATCTTCCTAATAGCTCTTATTCAAAAGAAAACTCGTCATAAAACTTGAAAATCATTTGTCATCAAATTTATCAAAGAAGAAACAAATGACCAAGTTAAAGCCATACCACAACATAGATAAAAGAAGAAGCCACAATGGTATAGTAACGGTCCCAATAAGAATCAGCAAGAATAGCACTGATAAGAGGAAGCATAGAAGTAAATCCAACCCAACTACTCAAACTCTTAGCAGCAGAGGAGTTGCTAAAATTCACAACATCAGTCAAATAAGTCACTAGATTAGAAGCCACACCCTTGTATGCAAACCTCTCCACACTTGCAATCACTGCATCATCATCATCATCATCAATCCAAATCAAACATATAATCAAACCACAAACCAAAGACATGATGAACACCACATTAATTACCTATAATGAGTATACAAGACTTGCTAAGCCCTGCAGAACTCTTCTCCATTGGCATGAGTGACAGAAGAAGCTAAAGAAACCTTCAATCTTTCTCCTTGTCAAAGCCCTTTGCAAAGAATGCAAACATTAAGTGGAGAACAAAATCACTCAAAAGGAGCAAAGGGAACCGTTTCATGGCTAAAAGCTCCACTTTCAGTTTCCATGTGTTGCTTTTGGCTCAGTGCGTTGTGATAGGCCTTCACACGCAATCAAATAAGTAATGGATGTCTATGCATTTGTCACTGGCTTAAAGGTATGCAATCAAAGCCAAAAACTAAAAAAGAAGAAATCTTGCTTTTATTTTTTTCAGAGTATGTTGTACATCTCTTGAATGGTGGACAGTTAGAGGTCCGAGGTGCATTTAGTTTGAGAATACCATGCACATAGTCTACGGTATTATGTACTGCATCTCTGCAGTAATTGACATGAGATTAATTGTATAAAAAATTATCTTTCTCTTCCATAAAAAAAAAATAAACATCTCAAAGCAAGAAACTGCAAAAACTTTTTTTCTTTTTACTATTTTTATAAAATCGATCCCGCTCGGTAGCTTTAATAGCCACTATATTTTTCCTCAACCATGCAGGGAACAAGTTAAATTCTTAACCTCATGCGCACCGAAGTAAAATCTATGAGATGACTTAAATTTTGTGATTTTGTAAAACAAACACATATTTAAAAAAATTATCTTCCCTAAACTCTTTTAATTTAATCTTGTTTCCAAACTTATACAAAAATCCCTGAAACCAGTTTAGGTTTTTTCCAAAAAAAATTAATATTTAAAAATGCTCCGATTTTTTAAAGTTAAAACATAAGTCCCACTAATAAATGTGGAAAAATTGTATAAAGTAAAATATATTCAAAAAAAATTAAATAAATTCAAAACATCAAACTATGATAAAAAAGAAGAGTAAAATACCAACGGCCTTTGGGTCAATTAATATCGGGTTCTTTACGTAAGGTTTCGGGGAGGACCTGGGATCAAACCTCATATCTTACGTAAGGTGAAGACACGTAGGTCGGCGTTGAGCATTGCTCCCCACACGTGCACATCTCTAGATTCTGGTGCTTGTCGTCTTTCTAAAAAAAATGTAAAATAGCAAATTTTTTTATAAATATCAATAAAACACGTGTAAAATTGTCAACCTATAAAAAGAATGAAATATCAATTATTTTTAAATTAACAGCAAAGGTGTCTAACAATTATGTTCAATCAAAAATGTATATATGAGATACATGTAACGTGAATAAATTCAGTCTATCAGTTCCCTGCCACAGCACTTTCTCCTCCATCCCTGGGAAAAAAGTATTGGAAAAACGTATTATAAATTTATAATAACTCCCGGCTCACCCCTTAAACCCATTCACGCTGTCTCTCTTCTCTCGTATTCTCTCACTTACCTTTTTTACATTAACAGATTTGTGTGTATATAATTTTTTTAAAACAAAATAATCATCTAGAGAATGATGGCAAGAGAACACTAGAAAAATATAAAGAAATTTTTTTTTTTTTTTTGAAAAAATGGATAAACCACATGCATTAAAATAAACAACGAAAAGATACAACAACCTTTCCACTAGATGTGGAAACAAATAAAAGCAAAATAAAAGCAAAAGGAGGAACAACGAGTCTCCTCCTGACCCAGGCAAACAAAACAACTACTTCTGACTAACCACTTGAGCCATCTCGATCGCGGACTCCTCCTCCGCCCCCTCATAACGAGACCCAGGGAACTCTAAGCTGCGCCTGATCGAGGAAATAGAATCATCCAACTTCACTCTCAGGCCCTCATGAGCTGCAGAGAACCAGGATAAAATCATATGATCAGTCTTCACCATAACAGAGTGTAGAAGCGCACATTTATGAGAAAAAATACAATCATTTCTCGTCAGCCAAATAGCCCACACAAAGGCTTTCACTGCCCCATCCCCAATCACCCGGATCGCTGGACGTAAAGCAGACCTCCAGTCACCCCACAAAAGAGACATAGAGGAGGGGAGAGTCGGTAACTGCAGAGACCGACTGATGTGTGTCCACACCTCCCTAGAGAACCGACAATGAAGAAAAAGGTGATCAACCGACTCCACATCAGAGTGACATAATACACAAGTGTCTGTCGGGAGTATGTTGCTTCTCTTTTATTTTATTTTATTTTCTTAAAAATAGATAAACTACATTCATTGCAATCAAAAGAAACAACAAAACAATTCTCCGGAAGTGAAAACTGACAAGATACAATGCCAAAAAAAACAAAAAATAAAATAAAATAAAATAAAATAAAAACAAAAACCCACAAGGAACACAAAGATGAGGCCCTAAACCCAAAGGACATAGGGCGCAACAGGGGCCTCGCATCCTACTCAACTGGTCTTTCTTCACCTGAACCTAAAGAGTGTCCGAGGAACTCCAGACTACGCTTGACGGTCACGACAGACTCTTTTTTTTTTATCTCCTATTCTTTGAGTGAACATTTTAATTTTTTTTTTAAATATGAACAAGTTATGTTAGTAGTGTGCATAGGTATGGAATTAACGCATCAAGACTCGTGCTTTTACTATATATAAACTAAGTTTCAAAGTCACATTTTAGTAAGAACACAAACATCTTACATAAAGGATCTAATCTTAAATGACAAAAAGTTGTTGACAGATCTTACATAAAGGATCTAATCTTAAACGACAAAAAGTTGTTGACAGACATTCAATTTATCAACGAAGGCAGGTTCCATAGTTGATCGTCGAGACTTGTCCGTTTAATTCCCAAGTGCATTGCAGCTATTTGCCTCTATCCTAAATGACCTCATTCTCGCACAATTTTTTTTTTTTTTAAAAGGTGGATAAACCACTTCAATTAAACAAAATGAGAGCCATGATACAAATGGAGCGCAAGCTCCTACAGACTCGCACACTTTTTTGTAATTTATATATCATATCCCAGCAACTAGTTCAAGCAAATAATAAAATGGCAGCTCTAAAACAATTGTTAAAAATTGACATGCTCATTTTATATTTTATGATACATAATTGCAGAAAATTATGGCCCCATTTTTTTTCTCTATAATTATAGGTAATTTTTTTCCTTACTTTTGTTAACGATGGATTTTGAGTTTATATATTTTTAGTTCTTTAGACTAATTTGAGGATGTGTTGTATCCGATTTCTTTTTTAATTAATTATGATTTATCTATTTTTTCTAAAAAAAAAACTAACTTTGATCCAAATAAGCATCCAAAAACATAATAAAAAAAAGACACTGACAAAAAAAAAAAAATTATGTCATATTATAACAGCATGCCACTAGAAATTTTTGTAACTTCATGACTTCAGGATAGGAAGAAAAAAGTATACTGATACTAATTTTCATGGTGAATTTTAGTTATAATAATTAAGGACATGAAGAAGTTTTGCTAAGCTGGTGGAAGAAAGATATTCATAAATTAAAAGCTTGGATCACATTTTAGAATGTATTAATTAGTATGTTTATGATGAATGTTATTAAACTTTTCTAATAAATAATACCTATGATTTTTTTTTCAAAAATATTCAGGACTTTAAAATCATTTACAAGAGTAAGATTATAGTTGATGTTGGACATGAGAAGAAAAACAATACAAGCACTCTCGTTATAACTTAATCATTTGTATTGTGTTATATTGTTTGTACTATTCTCATCCACAAATCAAATGGACCATTAAACAAAATTCAATAAAAATTCAACATTAAATAAGCAAGGTTGAAAATGAGAAAAAGTTCAAACACTTGTATTGTAATTCAATCGTTTGTATTCTACTGCATTGTTAGTATCGTTCTTATATCCGAATTAAATGGACTATTAAACAAGATCCAATAAAAGCCCAACATTAATAATGCTCCCTTAATTTACATTTTTATATAAGAAATTAATTCGGGCTAAGCTCAAAACTAAAATATAGGATTGCGGCCCAATGAGACCCAATAAGAGTATAATGTCCTTTTAAAATCTAATTTTATATTTTACAAGGCAAATTCCCTGGTTTTGTATTGGAGCTTTTAAAATTTTGAATGAGGTTTTGCGACAATATTGTATATAAAAAACGATATAATTAAACAACTCTTGCAATGAAAACTATTATATATCTTGAATTTCAAAAATCTTATGAACATTTATTGCATAAATAAATAAGTGAAATTAAGTTTTTTCAAATATTAATATCGTAAATAATTGGAGTATAACCAAAAACTTAAATATAATAAAAAAAAAATTAAAATTTGTTACTTGGAGCAATCTTGAGCAAATTATATAGATGTTTTTGTAGCAATATTGTATATAAAAAACAATATAATTAAACAACTCTTGCGATGAAAATTGTTGTATACCTTGAATTTTAAACTTTAAAGGTCTTATGGGTATTTAATATTTATTGCACAAATAAATAGGTGCAATTTGATTTTTTTTTTCAATTATTAATATCATAAATAATATACACAAAAACTTAAATGTATTCTTTGAAAAAAATTTAAATTTGTTTCTTGAAACACTTTTAGAGCTTATATAGAGGTTTTTGCCAATATTGTATATGAAAAATAATATAATTAAACAACTCCTGCAATGGAAATTGCTATATATTTTGGATTTCAAAGGTCTTATAATATAAATAAATAAGTGTAATTAATTTTTTCAATTATTAATATCATACGCAATATAAACAAAAACTTAAATATAATAAAAAAAATAAATTTGTTCTTTTATATATAGATATTATTATTTTTCTCTTATTTTTTTAATGTATATTAATAATAATATGATAGTTCCGGTGGGTTAGTGTGTTTAGGGAAGTCACTCAATCTCACAAGAAAATAAAGCGCGCACACACACAATCAAGCAAGAGAAAGAAGACACATAAGTTAATTACCCAGTTCGGCACAACCTTGCCTACATCTAGAGGGCCAAGCCCGGAAAAACAATCCACTAAGAGAGGTTATAGAATAAAGAGTGCAACACTCCTTACTCACTCAAGACAAAGAATACCCTTTTAAGATTGCCCGATGCCTACTCTCCTTAACCCTCACTTAAGGGTCTCTCACTTGTGGCTCATCCTAAATCTTCAAAAAGGATATCTTATATAAATACACCTACGTTCGTTAGATCCTTCCTCTTTTAGAATTCTCCACGGCTTCTTAACTTGGACACTTTCCAAAGTTAGATGTTGCAATACCCAATTGCAACACTGCCCACCTTACTAAACATGACTGAGTTCTAGCAGTTGCACCCGAACTTGCGACACCTTCAACCCTCCTGGTTCCTTCAGTCCGCTTCGTAGGAGTTGACTCGTCCTGAGCTCTTTCTGCCTGTAACGGTTTCCTTCCTCACGTTACTTCAACGGGTCTCTTTTCTTGAGGAACGCACCTACCAAGGCACACGCAACCATCTCACCAAAGATGGTCATCGAAGATCTCTCGATCTTCTTTCTAAACTTAGTCCAAGTTTGGTCTTCCTATATAATCTTCGTTTGAATCATGGAAATATTGTTACTAAACTCGATCTCATCTCATTCAAGTTTAGTTTTCAATATCTTCAAGCATGATCTTCAATCATCCATGCTTGGATCTTCAAATCTTCAATCATATCTCAAGTAATCTTCAAGTAATCTTCAATATGCGATTTGTCTCCTTGAATAGCTCCGCCCATAATTAGCTCTTAGATCTCCCTTGAAATTGTGTTGCATATATGGTCTTGATGATCACATTGGCTTATCATTGCCTATCTTAGTTTGTGTCTTCAAATAGCTTACCAAACTAAGTTCCATGCAATCTTCGTAATGATCTTTTATTCTTGCCAACAATAAAATATTTCTCTCTTTTAAAATAGATCTTTTCTAAAAAGAGTTTTACCAAAGACATGATTTATCATCCCGAATCTTACCAAAGATAGATACAATCATACCTAAGATAAAACGTACCCATCTTGAAGAGATACGCTTTCCAAAATTAGTTAATCATCACATGAACCATTGAGAGGAATTTCACTAAACATAGTCTCAAAACACAATCTTTTAAGCCTTATATCTTCATATGTCATATCACCAAGCTTTAGCCACATTATCATCCTAGTCACTCCTCCTTTTTTACCAAGTCATCATTGCCTCATCATCTTTTTTTGCAACGTCACCTCTTGGTTTGTCACATAATGTCAATCCACGTCATCAAACATAATATAATATATTATAAAATTTATTAAAAAAAGTAATTATAGTATTAGTTTAATAATAATAATATTATTATTATATAAATAATATTCTTACCAATATTAATATTAATGAAGTTTGTACAAAATAATCTTAGATATGTATAAAAAGAATTATTATGATTAATTTTATATAAAAACGTAAATCAGTAAAATGTACATTACATCTGTCCTCCCTCTCCTCCTTTTCTAAAAAAAATTACCCCTCCACACTCCTCCATTGTACTAAACATAAAATTTCTTCTCTCTTCCTTACTCCCCCTCCCTCCGCAGGGTGAACTTAGCGTCACCAAATCATTAGAAATTAAAATCAAATAAATATAAAAAATAAAACACTCGCGGCTAGTTGAGATTTAACTCCACTTGTGATAGCTATCCAAATTGATTTAAAAAAAAAAAAGGGCAAAATATTCACCTCAATAGTGCAGGCTTTACTTGCATTCAGGGAGTAGTTATTATTATGGATTAAATTTCTCCGCTCAAGTCCAAATTTAGCAAATAAAAACTGCGTATTACCAATCACCGCAATCTTTGTAAAAGTCTGCGAACAAATCTCATCAGAGTCAATACTAACATATCAAATTTTCTATTTAATTAAAAAAAATATATAATTTTCCGTATGGTTCCTATATATTTCAAAACATAACTTTTTAATTCTAATACTTTTTTAATCCTAATATTTTTTTTTCTGTTTTTTTTAAATCCTATATTATTTCAAATGTGCCCAATTGATCCGATTGAAAAGGTTATCATGTTTACAGTCTATTTATGCTGGTTTAACCGATGTAAAAAAACCATATATTAATATTTATTCGAAAAAAAAAAACCCTCTAAACCGAACCGGGTCAAGTAACTCAGTTCCATCACATAAGATCCTCATCAATGAACTCACTAGCAACTCCAAGTCCACGATGAGCAACCACCGGCCTCTCCGCCACTCCGTCAACCCTCCTCCTCCCATCCCTATTCCCATCCCTTCTCGTTTCCATCCTTCCAACCCTTCTCCTTTCCCTCCCTTCTCCCCCCTCTCCATCTCCACCCCTTCCAAACGCCGCATCTCCGTTTCCACCTCCTCCTTCTCCTCCCTTCTCCTTCTCCTCTTCTCCCTCCGATCCCTCTACTCCCTTCTCCCCTTCCTTCGCTCCTCCCCTTCCTCCTTCTCCCTTTTCCCCTTCTCCTTCCTCGTCTCCCTCCTTTCTCTTGTCCTCTCCCTCCCTTTCTCCCTCCCCCTCTCCATATCCTCTCTCCGCCCCCATCTCCGCTCTCTCGCCGCCAGATCCTCTCTCCTCACTCTTGTCTTCCTATTCCGCTTCCAAGCTCTCCGCTACTGCGGTACTTCCGCTACCATCCTCGCTGACTTCTCTGGCTCCCTCGTCGCTCAATCCCTCTCCTACTCCCACTCCCACCGCCGCCGTGACGCCCGCAAACTAATTGGTTACGCCTCCCTCATCTCCGCTCTCTTTTTCCTATCCCGTAGCTGGGATCGCACCGGTTGCGCCCCCTTATCCTCCTCTCCGCCGCCTCCCGATGGTTGCAGCCGCGTCGCCCCTTTGCTGCTGCCTTTCCTCTCCGGTTTTTTGGGGTTCCACGAGCGCGCCTCTTCCAATTGGGCTTCTCTTCGTCAATTAGGTCGGAAAAGATCTCGCCTTGCTTCTCTTGCGCTCACCAATGTCTTCCTCTTTGTTCCCGCTCTCATTAGCTTTCTCCGCGAAGGCGGTGAGGAGATGGCTGCTGTTTCGTTTGGGAGCCTTGGATGGCCTCTGATTAACACTGTGATCTTTGGTGTGGTTATTGGTGATCATTATGGTGATGACAAGGTTGTTACTAGTGGGAAGGATCTGCGCAGAACTTTCACGGTAACTTTCGTTTGCACTCTTGTTCTTGAGCTTTTCTACTTCCCAAAGTTATCTATGCCTGGATTTTTGTTCTGTGGGTTCTTGATGTGGCTTTCTGTTCAAGAGCTGGTTGCATGTTTGCCTAATTTTGTTGAAATTGGTAGCTCTGATCCTTCTGAGTCTTTATATTCAATGATTATGAATCCTCTTCGGCACATTATGACTGAGAGGAAGTCTAGGAAGATTGCTCTTTTTCTTCTTATTAACACAGCATATATGGTGGTAGAGTTTGTGGCTGGGTTCATGAGCAATAGTCTTGGGTTGATTTCTGATGCTTGTCACATGCTATTTGATTGTGCTGCATTGGCTATTGGCCTTTATGCTTCCTATATTTCTCGACTACCTGCGAACCATCATTACAGCTATGGCCGGGGGAGGTTTGAGGTGCTTTCAGGGTATGTGAATGCTGTGTTGTTGGTTCTTGTTGGTGCTCTCATTGTATTGGAATCATTTGAGAGGATTCTTGATCCTCAAGAGATATCAACCAATAGTTTGTTGACAGTGTCAATTGGTGGGCTTCTTGTCAATGTTGTTGGCCTAGTTTTCTTCCATGAGGAGCATCATCATGCTCATGGTGGTAGTGGAGCATGCTCTCATTCTCACCACAGCCACCACCCCCACCACAGCCATGATCACCATGATCACCATCACCACAATCACCACCATAGCCATGATCACCATGATCACCATTATGGCATTGTTATGCAAGATCTAGATGCCAAAATTGAGCAACATCAGCACAATGTTCATTCTCATGACTCTTCCAGTGGAAATCTGCATACTGTGCATGTTAATCATTGTTGCAACCATAATAACCATCACAATGATGATCATCATCATCTCCATACAGATGTTAAAAATGGAAATGCTTGTAAGTCCAGCCATGAGCATCAAAACCAAGACCACTCTTCACATGGTCATTTTCCAGACCACACAAACAATGGGTGTCATGTTGAGAAGGAGAGCTGTTCTCATAAAGAAACTGTACATTCCTCTTCAGAACATCAGAATAATCATTCTTCATCCTCGAAGCAGCAGCATCACCATATTGACCACAACATGGAAGGTATTTTCTTGCATGTGTTAGCTGATACCATGGGAAGTCTTGGAGTTGTGATCTCCACCCTCCTAATAAAGTACAAAGGATGGTTTGCGGCAGATCCAGCATGCTCTATATTTATTTCAATTATGATTGTGTCTTCTGTTGTCCCATTATTAAAAAATTCTGCTGAAACTTTGCTTCAAAGAGTTCCAAGGGCTAATGAACAGGACCTCAAAGTAGCCTTGCATAATTTGATGAAGGTTGACAGTGTGTGTGGATTCCGAAATTTGCATGTTTGGAATTTTACAAACACGGAGCCTGTGGCAACAGTTCATCTTCACTTGTCAGCAGAGGGTGATAAGACTCGTGTGAAGAAGAGATCAATGAATCTGTTTCATGAAGCTGGGATAAGGGATGTTACCGTTCAAGTAGAATATGTGAATACCTGACTGGAGGAAGTATTTAGAACACACATCAGGTAAAGAACTACAGGCAATGTCAAGCTTAGATCGGATATGGGACAATTGGAGTGTACTGGTTCTGACGTTCACACTGGCATATGCCTCTCAATCTCAGTAAAATGATTTTTTGGCAGCCATGTCCCATGATAGACATTGATTCTTAAAATGTTATTATTTGGTCACTTAGCAGTCCTTGGATGAAGCTGGTTAGTTTGCATTTTTGTGGCCAAATGAGATCTAATCTGTCAATTGAAAGATTTGTGGACTTTTGCTTGTTTCATACTAAATTTTGGCAGTAAACAAAGTTTAACAGGATATATTGAGAAGTGTGCTCGTATTTGTCAGGCCTGCTGAAGAAATGTTTATTTTCTGCTTATAAAATGGCTAGGAGTATGAGAAGACTTTGCACAGGTATGCATAATAAATCTCTGAACAAGTAGTTCAATGAAAAAACGATTCCTTTTGTAGGGCCATATATGCTTTTAATCTAAACAAATTTCTCTATATGATATCTTTTCTCTCAATCTCATATTTTTATTCTTTATCTAATCATCATTTTTTTTTTATAATCCTAATGCTTATTTTCTCTAACATTTTCTCCTAATTTATATCATCTTTGTATATACACTTGTTTTATTCCCCCTACCCATGTTTTATGTGTTTTTTTTGCCTTATTTTTTCCCCCATGTATATCAATTATATGGATGATTTTTTTTTTTGTTATGTTCTCAAAATCAAACAAATAAATTCTATAACTTGATAATATTTGAAGTATATGGAAGATTTTAGTAGTTTCATATTAATAAAAATGCAATTCTTCTCCTTATAATAGGAGAGTTGGTATTGTATTCATCGGTGTTTATGCATATGTAGTTCTCTAGAATTAAATCTTCTCAATCAAACGAGCCAGTATGATTAAAAAGATGTGAAGTTGCTTATGGCTTTGAATTAAATACCAAGATGGAAGAAAGAAGGAAATCTTACAATTTGTTGTTTTTTTTCCTACTGTAAATGGTTTTAAGTTTGGAAAATGAATTGTTATCCTTGATGACATAACTATGTCACTGTACCAATGGCTTTTTTGCCTATTGGTATTGGGTTCTTTGGGTAAGGTTCTCATTTTGGGGAAATTCACGATCGAAATTTACACAAAGTGAGGGTACAGTGTTGTTGAGTTTGTGGATGCCCTCCACACCGGTGCACGTCCCTGATTATAAACTTTAAGGCTATGTTTGGTTGGGGGAGTGGGGAGAGGTAAGGGGATGTTTGGGGGTGTAGTGGCTGTTTGGTTGGGAGAGTGAAAGGGGGTGAGAGGGGATAAGGAGAGGTGCCCACTCCCCCAAATTGGGGTCTTTTGGGGGAGTGGGTGTTTGTATTTTATTTATTTTTTATTAAATGATATGAAATATCAATACTGTCTTTCACTTATTTCAATAATTCTCATTAGATCCTTTACTTATTAAGTTTATTTTATTGGAGACATTGTTGTCCATAAAGGATTAAAATTAATATAAAACATTTATATGTTCCGTTAATTTTTTTTAAAAAAAAAAGTAGTTGATTTATTTCGGTCGATTCCCCTTTTATTACCATACAGTATACTTCCAAAATCTTGTTATATATATATATATGAAAAGGTATTCTGCGAACGTTCGTAGGTGGTAACAGGGTGATTATGTTTTTAGATTTTTATACTGTAGGTGTTAGTGGAAATAGGGTTCAACGATCGTGATTTGTTTAGTTACTGTACAAACAATTGATTGAACAGTTAAGATTAAAATACTGTGCATCCCACTTTTCACTATACACTATCCCATTTTTTTACTGTGCACTATTTATAAACAAAGTAATGACTGTTTATTGATAATTAAAAAACCGTTGGATCTTTTACCAACGGTCCAAATCAACGTCCATAGATTAATAATCTATGGATATTGATAGAAGATTTGCCCTCTCTATAAGGAGTTAATTTTTTGGTAGGTCATTGAACTTTGGTCTTGTTTTAGTTTGGTTACCGAGTTTTAATTTGTATCAAAATAGTTATTCATCTTTGATTATGATTTATTATTTTTAATTTTGGTTACTTCTCATTGATAAAAATTTTGGGCTTATATAGAGCCTGAGTTACACCTTACTCTTATAAAAACAACCCTGGACTATTTCATAGTTATCTGTTTGCCCATAGACCCCTGAAAAACCTGAAAATATATAAACATACAATAAATCTTAACACTCCCCCTCAAGATGGGCGAAGGATATCCACTAAGCCCATCTTGTCACATCCTCTAGCTAAGTCTAACGAATTGAGCCCTTTCGTGAGACAATCGTTGCCTGGTCTTTAGTTGAAACATGACCTAGCTCCAGTAGTCCACTATTCAACTTCTCTTTGATGAAGAACCTATCGATCACGTTATGCTTGGTCCTATCATGTTGCACTGGGTTGTTGGCAATGCTTATGGCTGATTTGTTGTCACACCACAACTTCATTTTGACTCCTTGATCCAGTTTAAACTCCACCAACATACCTTTTAGCCATAACAACTCTGCAACTCCCAAAGTCATAGCTCTATACTCTGCTTTCGTTGTCAATCTTGCCACCAAAAACTGCTTTTTACTCTTTCAAGAGACTAAGTTGCCTCATACAAAGATGCAGTAACCCGAGATGGATCTCCTATCATCGGAATAGCTAGCCCAATCAGAGTTACAGTAGCCCTCAATGCTCACATGACCATTCTTCCTAAATATTAGCCCCTTTCCAGAGGCACTTTTCAAATACCTCAAGATCTGGTACACTGCCTCGATATGACCCTTTCTCGGGTTGTGCATGTAACGACTCACCACGCTTAGTGCAAAAGAGATATCAGGACATGTGTGACTCAGATAGATCAACTTACTTACCAAACTCTGGTATCTCTTGCGATCAACTGGTTCTCCGGCCTCTGCGCTCAGCTTGAACCTTTGGCTGATCGGTGTAACCGTAGGTTTACACCCCAACATGCACGTCTCCATGAGAAGATCAATTGCATACTTCCTTTGAGAGAGCCCCATTCCCTCCGCTCCTCGAGCTATCTCAATCTCGAGGAAATATCGAAGCTAACCAAGATCTTTCACCTCAAATTCTTTGCCTAGTCTCACCTTAAGTTGGGCAATCTCCTTCCCATCATCCCCTGTGATGATCATGTCATCCACGTATACCGCAAGTATAGTAACGCAACCCCTATTTCGTCGAAAGAACACAGTATGGTCAGCGTTGATCTGTTGGTATCTCATACCTATCATAGCTCTTATGAACCTGTCGAACCAAGCGCGAGTGGACTGCTTTAACCCATAAAGAGATTTCTTTAACATATAGACATTGCCCACTATCTAGTTTGTGCCAAATCCTGGTGGTATATCCATGTACACCTCCTTCACTAAATCCCCATTCACAATTGCATTCTTCACATCAAGCTGGTGTAGCTTTCATCCACCGTTCACTGCTAGTAAGACCAACGTCTGGACCGTGCTCATCTTCGCTACAGGTGCAAAGGTTTCATCATAGTCGATGCCATAGGTCTGGTTGTACCCTTTTGCCAACAAGTGTGCCTTGTAGCGCTCAACCTGCCTGTCTGGATTCTGCTTCATAGTAAAGACGCACTTACATCCAACTACTTTTTTCTTGGATGGTAGTAACACTAACTCCCATGTTCAATTTTTATTAAGAGCCCTTAGTTCTTCCTGTATGGCTTCCTTCCACTTTGGGTCCTCCTTTGCTATCTGCTAACACTTGAGTATCGAGACAATGTCCAAAGATGCAATTAATGCTCTATATGTGGATGATAGATTAGAATATTGAACAGACTAGTCAATATTATGTGGAAACCTAAAACGACCAAGAGGATTTCCCGCATTGCTGTGAGAAGTACTCCTTAATGTCACGGGAGAAAAAGAGAGAGGATTCATATCACCTTGGTTTGTGGTGGATGATGTAGGTGTCTCAGGAGTTGGAGAAGGCTAAGACAAGGAACTTGGCACGAGTGGTATTGTAGGCATAGGTACATTCACTTTTCTCCTCCTTTGGTACACTCTCAGCTCCCCATGAGTCTGATTTTCTCTTCCTTCTTCTCCTGTCACCTCTATTTCAGCCTCTTCTTCCAACTTAATCCTCAGCCGATTCTTCCCTCAAAACAGGACCCGATCCTATCTCTAACTAAATCAGTCTTTCTCCCTCACTTTTCTCCCCCTCTCGCCCTATTTCTCCACAGTTATAGCACCTGCGGGTCTACCCTTGCGCACTTGTCATACATGAGCTCAAGGTAGCCAAAGCTGATCGAGCACTTAGAAGACCACTCGACTCAGAGTATAGCCTCATGCGACTCTCCTCCTGTATCATAGTTGTCACACCCACCCCTTTTACTGAGGTAAATGCGTCACCCATCAGTTAAAAATCCATTTTAATTGAAAAACTGACATACCTGAAAACCAAATCATACTTACAAAACACGATTAACAACCTTTAAAAACCTACCGATTCAAATATATGAATACAACAAACATATTTAATCCAATTTGTAGGTATGACCACTACAAGATCACGACACCAACACATAGAAATGAAAGTGATCCATTGCAACCCCGAACTCAACCCTGACTGGTTCTATACTCTCACAAGCAAACTAATAGGGTCCTGCTCCTACAACTATAACACATTTAAGTTGGTTGATAGTGGCTTAATAATTTTAAATAATTAAATATAGCGTATATAAAGTATATAAATATCAATTTCTCAAATAATGTCCCCACTTTCCCAAATAGCAGAATTTCAGCAAAATATAATTTTTAAGAGCTTTTAAAACATAAATTCATCATAAATCATCACCAAATCAATTTTCCAAGAAAATACAAATTTTGTTAGAGACTGTCCTCCTTAGAGCGACAACTGGGCTTCGCCCCCTCATCACAATCCAAAATTACATATTAACACAATTGAACTGTAAAACTAATCTCAAATCACTGGCCTAAAAATACTCCGCGACTTAGTCGCCTTCACGACTAGGTTGAGAGCCATCAAGGTATTCATAACCCTGATGTTGCCCATTGAGATCCCCGTATGGTGACCACGTATGGTGACCCCGGACTTATATAAAGCCTTACACCTCACTCTTATAAAAATAACCCTGGACTATTTCATAGTTACCTATTAGCCCATAGGCCATTGAAAAACCTGAAAATATATAAACATACAATAAATCTCAACATGATTCTTCAGGAGGCCACCTGCAAATAACCAGAATCAATTCACTGACGTGGCGACTAAAAAATCACAGTCATCTAAACTGAGAAACATCAACAAGTGGGCATGTCATATAAGTCATCCCCGTCAACAAAATAATACCACATCAGCGTCTTCCTTTTTCCTCATCCTTCACCCTCGGCAAAATACAAGCAGAAAATACAATGAGGCTTGCTAAAGTTCATGGAGATGTAACATTTGTCAAGATATGTGAAACCATTGCTGCATATGAGAAAAGCCATGAGATGGCTTACACAAAGGTTGTTGAGAAGCTATTTGATGTTAATTCAGACGTGACGATGGTGTTATTGGTGGAAATAATGACTAAGAGGATAGTCATACCTGCTGTGTTGTTGTTTGATGGGCAAGATGAGAAGCTTTTTTCGCATTACTCCGTCGTTGCAGAGAGGATTGGTGTTTATACTAGTAAGGAGTTTTTTGTGTTAAGGTGGAGGGTTGGAGAGATCACTGGGTTGTCTCCAGAGGGGAGAAGGGCTGAGTAGTATGTGTGTAGGCTTGCTAAGAGGATAAGGAAACTGGAAGAGAGCTCTCACAAGAGGAGTTTGATGACTAAGCGTTCACATACCATGCCTTTGAACTTCCCTTGTTCATCAACCTATTATATTTATGAGAGCTTGGGCGTCTAGGGTCATATATATAGCAATTGCTTTATTGTCGTCTGGTTGTTTTGTGATGCCTTTGTGTTGGGATTTTATTTATATATCTATTTATTTATTAATTGAGGCATGTTTTCAGGTTTATAGCTGGTTTACCAGAGACTGGATCTTCAGTCGTTGGTGTTCATCTTTGTAATGGGTTGAGGGTGAAAGATGAGGAAGAAGAAAGACTCTAACATGGCATTATTTTGTTGAGGGGGACTATTTATATGACATGGCTACTTGTTGATGTGTCTCAGTTAAGCTGATTGTGATTTTTCAGTCGCCACGTTAGTGAACTAAATCTGATTGCTCATGGGTGATTGCCCGGAAAAACAAAATCAAAGATGAGTAATTGTTTTGATGCAAATTAAAATTTAGTAACCAAAATAAAACAAAACAAAAATTTAGTTACCTCCCAAAAACAAATTAACTCGCCTTGTATGTAAAATTTTGGTGGATAGAAATTGAAATTTTTCTTTGAAGGAGAAATAAAACAGACAAAAAAATAAAAGGTTTTTTTTCCCATGTTAATTCTCCTTTAATTTAATATTGTCAAAATGGCCCTAGACCTATTTTATTTGTCAAATGACCCTAGGGCCATCACATCAATGCCCAGTTAGCACTCATGTGTTAAGAGACTGCTAATTGGTTTTTTTTTTAATTACAGTTTTTTTCATTTTAGCCTTCATCTCTTTTATAATTATTAAATAGCTCATTTATGGTTTTTTAACCCAATTTTTTTTAAAAAAATTATTATTAAAATAGAAAATATTATTTGAAATTATTATTATTATTATTATTATTATTATTATTATTAACCTGAGAATTATTAAAATGGTAATTATATTAAATTATTTTATTAATATTTTGATTATTATTAGAGTGGCAATTTTTGAAGTATAATTATTTTAAATTATTTTTATTATTATTAGTAAAATAAATTATTTTAAATTATTTTTATTGATGATTTCAATGATTTTTTTAATTTATTTTAAAAAAAATATTATTCCGCCCTAACTCGTTCTTGCCGAATGGTGGGCCCCAATGATGCTTTGATGTTCGTTGCGGCACGTCGATGTCCCTCTTAGTGGGGTGCGCAGGGGGGTGGGTGTGCATCTCTCCATCGCTTGGGACATGACACACAAGGCTATGACTCGTCTGGGTGGCTACCGGTGAGCCACTCGAACCTCTTTCTCAAGTGTTGAGCGACGTAGTCGCGCTTGCGGCGAAGGCTCCCATCCCTAGGCACCCGGTTTTGTTGGACTCGGTGAAACTTGACCTAAGGGGTTTCATGTGATACCAAGTGATGGGGTGTGGGCGACAAACCGGGATGTTGTCGTCGCCCGAACAGCCCCACCAGCGCCGTCCCTCCATTCCGAGCGCTCCGATCAAAGTCATGGTTTGAACGTGATTTCATCAATAAAATTAATTCAAAATAATTTTCACTATAATAATATTTAACTAAGAATAATAAAAATAATTTTAAATAATTCCTACTTCAATAATTACCACTCTAATAATAATCAAAATATCAATAAAATAATTACTATTTTAATAATTTCGGGTTAATAATAATAATAATAATTCCAATTTTAAATAATATTTTCTATTTTAATAATAATTTTAAAAAAAATTAGGTTAAAAAAAACCAGGTTGGTGACAGGGTTTGGCTGAAGCTAACTCCTCAAGTCAAGTTTGGAAGAAGTTTCACCGGGATGTGGATTGATCCATGGTCGATTCCCGTAACAGATAAATAGGAATTACTAGTTATACCTCGTAGCTATTTAATAATTATAAAAAAGATGACGGGTTAAAATAAAAAAAATTATAATTTAAAAAAAACTAATAAAAGGCCCAGCCAGCACATGGGTGCTGATTGGGCATTGATGTTATAGTTCTAAGGTTATTTTGATAAATAAAATGACTTACGGCCATAGGCGGAATGAGAGAGGGGGCAAGGGTGTGTTTGAGCACCCTCTTGCCCCCATGACAATGTTTATATATTATATGTATAATATATATATAATATTAAAATATTAGCAATTATAATTCATTTATGTATATTTATCTCTTTATTTATTTATTTATTTATTTATTTTAAATTCTAACTCATGTTATTTAAGATAAATTAAATAAAAATTATAAAATTACTATATTAAAAAAAGGGAAAATTACTGTTCACCCCTCGTAATTTTCAAAACTTCCCAAAAACCCCCTCCTACTTTTACACACCCCGGGCAACCCTTCCGTTAGTGTTTAACTTCCCTATTACCCCCTACCGTTCACTTCAAATGGGTCCATATTGTGAAATCCCATTTTTGGCCTTGAAAATTGTGGGAAAGGAAAGCGCCAAATCATCATGTTCAACCTTTTTCGAGGGCTTTCGCTTGGTTTTCGATAGACAATGCATAGGGAGTTGCATTACATCTTGTTGTTCTCCTCATTTCTCCTCATTTGAGTTGTTCGACTTCGGCTCTGACGGTTTGCATGAATCACGGTGAGAATCTCTTCGTTCTATCAGTTTGACCATTCAGCAGGAGTTTATTATGGCAGCTCATTTGTGGTAGTCTGGGTGAAGTTTATCATACCCGAAATATATAAATCGGTTTCTCCAACGTAAAATGAAGTTGATTTCCATCGGATTGGTCAAGTACACTTCATCTTCAAATGAGTCGTATTCGATTTTTATTGTCGAGGCGGAGCATGTGTCATTGTCGTCTCCGTTTGAAAACGAGTTCATTTCGTTTAGTAAAGTTCTTCTCGTTTATTGTTATCTGTTTGTATATTTTAAATAATGTTTAACTATTTGTTATTATCCGTTTAAATATATTACTAATATGTTTAATAATTGTCATATCCGTTTAATACTTGTCATCTCCGTTTAACATTATCTTTACATGTATAACTTTTCGACTTGGGTAAGAAAAGAAAGTTTTCATGTATTGCGTGATTGCGGAGGATTCTCTAGAGGAGGGAGGTCAGGAAACATCCTTTAAGACGGGGTTGATATTTATCACTTGAGACATTTTGTTACCGTTTAAGAACATTACGTCAGTGTACAACTATGTCGTTCTGTGTTTAACTACCAAGATCTTCGCTTAAGTCCCGACCATGACACATTGATTAATAGTCGTTTTCATGAATGTGTTTGTTTAACCTTTTTAATGTTGTATGTTGTGCAGGTTCAAGTTGATGCGCATGTTATGCAAACCCAGTGTGAAAGCATTCGAATGTACTGGACACTTGTTTCAGTTATACGAGGGTCGAGTCGTGAGTGTCCAAAGTCCTTGTAAATGTTGTAAATGTTGTAAATGTTGTGAATGTTGTAAATGTTTTGTAAATGTAGTAAACTGAATGTTTTTATTTGAATGTGAACTTCCGAAAATTTAAACAGAGACCTAGTAAAAAAACAATGTGGGAAACAAAAAGAACGTCATTAGTAAACAATAGAAAAAGTTAAACAATACGACTGTTACTCTTTAAACAATGACAACGGTGTTTAAGAAAATACGTAAAGATGTTTAATTAGTGACCCAGGAGATACCCATCTTCAACGCGATGTCAGTGAAAGCATTCAATTTAAACAATAACATATATTTTAAACAGTGAAGTCACTATATTTAAATGTTTTACGTATTATTTACATGATATAGACTTTATTTAAACCGGTAATCGTTATGTTAAACACTATGTGTATCTGTTTAAACATAAAAAACTTGACTGTTAAACAGATACTCATGTCGAGCGATGACAATACGTCTTCATCGCGATAGTGGCATATATTTTTCCTTTTTTGCCCTTCTGATGGAGGGAAAAATACCGCCAAATCACATCACGTCTAGTCTAACCTCTATGCACTTTTTGGTCTTCATCGCGACAGTGATATATATATATGCACTTTTCTTGTTTGCCTATATGACTGTTGTTTGTTATTTACATCTTCTTCTTCTTCTTCTTCTTCTTCTTCTTCTTCGGCTTATTTTTGTTCTTCATTTCATTTGAATTGTACGATTTGGTTTTCGACCGATATATTATGGAGAGTTTTTGTGGTATTGCTAGATTCAACGGGGAGGGAAGAGTGCTAATGTTCACGGCTCAGACTTCTTGGGAGTTGGTGTTAGCTGAGATATGTGAGCGATGGGGTCTCGAAGTTTCTCTTGTCAGGGTTAAGTTCATCACACCGGATGGATATAAAACGGTTTTGCCCAATAGAAAAACGATGTCGACTTCCGACGGATGTGTCACGTGCACTCCATCTTCAAATGTGTCTGTAGTTGATCTTGTCGTCGAGACGTAAAATGTGTCATTGCGAATCCTAATGAAAACGAGTTTTACTCGTCAGAAGTTCCTTCTCTTTTAATTGTTCCAGTTGTCTGGGGCCATTAGTGTTTCAATATGTCCGTCACTGGTTAACATATTGTACTAGTCGTTTACGTTATTAGTTAACCGCTTAAGTATTTAATTTAACGTTTAAAAAAATTGTCATTATCACTTAAACATTATATTCTCCGCTTAACATATTGATCTTTTCATTCGATCAAGTGTTGGCGAGGAATTTCGATTCCGCGAGTGCTCCAGCTCATCCCCATGGTGACCCCGACGGGCGTGGGATGTCTTCCTTCCTCGTCGATCATTCTCGAAGTCGTCGTTGGATATTGGACAACGTTTTGACGGTGTCGAATATTTCGTGGATGTACTTCAAATCATGCAATCAAAAAGGAATTTTGACTTCAAATTCATAAAGAATGAAAAACATCGAGCGATCGTGGAATGTCTGCCGATGGTTGTCATCGACGCCTTCATGCATCAAAAGAGTATAACAAAAAAACTTTCGTAATCAAGACAATCAACCCGTCACACACTTGCGGTGGTGGCATAGGTTCAGCGTCGCATCCGAAAAGCGTCCCAAAAAAATGGGTTAGCGCACGAGTGATTCGAAGCTCAAGGACCGTCCCTCGTACAAGGCCATCGACATTCGGAAGGACATTTTGCGGGAACATGGTGTCCACATACCATACAAGCAGTGCTTGGTTGGGAAAAAGAGCATGCCCGGGTGGTCCTCGACGGCGAGTGACATCTACAGCCACGATCGCTTTGCTTTGGTATGTGGATAAGGCGGGTCGAGACAACCCAGCAGGCTAGCGATCGTGGAAAGAGACGCTGATCGCTTTTTAAACGTGCATTCTTTTCATTCAGCGCGTGTATTGTGGGATTCAAGAGGGCTTGCGGGCAGCTCAGCTTTCTCGATGGTACATACCTCCCGGGAAAAATATCGGGGTACACTCATCGGGTGCCACAGGGGAAAGATGGAAACAATGGTTTTTTTCCACGTCGCCTTCGGTATAGTCGACAACCCGAGACCGATGCCAATCGACTTGGTTCATATCTAAGTTAGGCGACGCCTTATACGAGGATGGAGATTATCATGAGATAATTACCTTCGTGTCGGACGTGTCCAAGGGCCTTGTGAGCTGCAATTGCGAGAGTCTTCCCTTCGTCGCCACATGCATACTCGCTCTTCAACATTTGGAGGCCAATTTTACGAAAAGCCAATGTCGGACTTGGGAAGTCACTGAGGGAGGAGTGCTGGGTCTATATGCTTCCGCATTGCGTGGGCATCCACGGCTAAAAGATTTCGATGATACCGTGAATGAACCGTAGGCCACATCACCCGAAGCTCATCACCGTTGATTAATAAATCGGATATGGCACATTGGTTGAATTATCTCGTCGGAGGTGATCGTTGGGGTGAGATGTATTCAAACGTCGCGGAGTCGTTCAATGCTTGATCAAGGAAGCACGCCATTTACCGCGACGAAAATGGTCGACTCCATAAGGTCCGGGAATGTTGGTTTTTCACTTAACATTTAGTGTCACCCTTTAAACATTCTCAATCTTTGTTTAATTACACTTATCCGACTTTTAAATATTAATCCCTTACGCTTTAAATATTTACAATAATGTTCAAACATGTTTACTAATTATTTAACCATCACTCGCCTTTTGTTTAACCTTATTTGCCGTGTTCAAGTTGATGCTCATGTTATGTAACCGGCGTGAGCAAGCGAACAAATGGGAGACCTACTTATGCCCAGACATACATTCGAAGGTAGAGATCATTGTTGAGGACAACCGAAATCTTCGTGTTGGTCGTTGTGTCGATGATCGTTACGAAGTGATCGACCGAAAGCAAAGAACTCGTAGATCTCGCCATCAAAACTTGTTCATGTCGGAGGTGGCAAGTTTATGGTATCCCTTGCAAAACACGCTTGCGCAGCAATAATGCGCATGCACACCAACGTACATCGATTTATTAGCGGGTACTTCACCGTCGACAATTACAAACCGGGCGCATAAGGAAGCTATATTCTCCATACCCGACGCGATGACAGCCTTCGGACGGATATCGTGAGCTTCGCTTTAGCGACCGCCTCGCGAGAAGGCGACCGGGCGGCCTAGACGAAAGAGAATCGAGTCACAAGCATTTGATGTCCGCGAAGTTACATTGCAGCTACCGCCATGGATCCGGTCACAATCGATTTATCTTGTGAATGAAACTCGTCACGACTAGGCATTGTAAATAAGCTCGATCGACTGATGTGGAAACATTGTGTATTGATGGGCAACTTTCCATATTTAAACGGAGACATTGTTATTTTAAACGGATACACTGTAATTTGAAATATTTCAACCGATGTTTAAACGATATATAGTATATTTAAACAATGAAAGTGAAATGTACACAATTAGAACGTAAATTAAACAATGAAATGAAACCCGAATGGAATTTAACCTCGCTTTACAATTCAAAACAAACAAAAATTTACATTAAGATATACAAGTCATGCTCTTCGAACACGAAAACAATGAATTGAATTTTGTCCAGATTTACATTCGAAAACAAAATCGACATTCGGATATACAGTGACATGTTCTTCAAAAAAACAAAATTTAACCCGCCATGGGACGACCCCCCTTTGTCACGGACGCCGACCGCCTCCCTCCTTAAGTATGCGGGTAACATACCTTAATCTAAGGTAAGGAACGCCCTGTCTCGCGGTAGTCAGTAACTTCTCACCCCAAAGTAATTGCTCGATAAACCGCATGACGTAGACGGCGCAATCGACGCTTCCTTGTTTTTGGCGTGGGGTTTCTATGTCGCGACGCAGTGGGTACTTTTGTTGTCGCCGACTCGCTGAACTCCATATCGACACAAATGTCGAATAGATTCCACTGCCGAGATATGCAAGTCGAGATTAGAATACCGATTTAAATACCACACGATATTAATCGGACATAATTAAAGAACTTACCATGTCCAACGCGTCCTTATCGCACTCCTGACACGAAGAATAATGCATGTATTCTTGTTTATCATTGTCCGTGACGACGACATGGAAGTGGCCATTCATGATTATCGGGAGGATGACAATTTGAACTTCATGCAGCTTTATGCGACAGCATCCCCGATCATAGCCATAATTGTGTCATGTGCGTCCGTCCTCGCTGACATAAACAGCAGAAGCTGTCCGGTGATGGAGGCGCTTCTTGTAAGGATATGGCTCTTTCGCTCACGACTTTTTGTATTATGCATACGAAAGCGTCCCATCACATCATCGACGACCATCTCCTTCCCCTCAAGCAGCGTGTATAATTTGTCGCAGTGAGGCCGACAGTCATTCTTCCACACGATAAAGTCTGCGAGGTTAAACGATAATGTATATAATAAGACCATATAGTAAATATTTAAATGATATTATCAATCGTTACATGATATTATATATAATTAAACGTTAGTAGACAAATTAAATGATAACATAAAGGGTATTAAACACTATTAGGTAATAGTTAAACACTATAATAAAAACCTTTAAACAATATCATAAAAACTTTACACTTACTCAGTCCATAGAGCAGCTGAGGAAGATCCTCATCAACTCCCTCGTCAGATTTGTTAAGACGACTCGAAAGCCAACCCATTTCTTCTTCTTCGAATAAAAAGCTTTCCGAGCCGTCCGGGTCCAATTTTTTGATTGGCCTTGATCATCTCTCTCGCTGTTCGGTCGGGGTCTTCGAAAGAAGATCTTCCTTCGATGCGGGATGATGAGCGATAAGATCAACCCGCATACATCCTTACATGGTTGTTCTTGTTGTGGATTGTGTCCGCTTCACGCGGGACGACGGCGACAAAGATCAACCGCAGACACATCCTTACATGGTTCTTGTTGTGGTGGGATTGTGTCCCCGCTTGGTCATGCAGATCGTCGGCCACGGCCACGCAAATCGGATTCGACGATCTTCTCAACTCGTGGCTCATGACAATGAGATCACTGGGAGACACATCCCTTAACTTGTTCTTGATCTTCGTGGATTGTGTCCATCTTTGATGCCGCATCTCGGCAGCATGGTTCCACCGGTCGAGGATTTCATCGAGAAGAGAGTCAACGACCTTCTCAACAATGCAGAACGGCCACATCATCTACGATGTCCTTCTCAACAACAAAGATCACCACGATGGTGTTGTTATTGTTTCATCGTCAGCCGGCGTGGAGACAGAGGCAGTATTGTTCTCCTCTTTTTCGCAAGTCTCTTCGAATGTGGCCGCCTTGGAATGACCTTCCCGATGATGTCATCGCTCGCCAACTCCCGACGCCTGCTCGTCCCGGGTGCTCAGCTTTTTTCGAGGGATGGCGCAACTGGTTGTGAACGTCCCTTCCAGATACCAACACGAGCGATGCCGAGGAAACTCGGTCATCAATATCCGGCATGCCTCAGATAAGAGTTGCGTGACATCTTCGCCTAATGTCACCGTGGGGCCGCCACGGTCGGAGGGGCCGCCATGGTCGGGGTCGCCACAATCGGAGGGACCGCTCGCTGTCGTGGTAGGGGGTTGTCAGAACCGCTGCGGTAGGGGAGGGCTTCTCCCGGCCGAGGAATGCGTCGCGCGGTGGGTCGGAAGTAGGAGAACGGCGCCCGGGCCACAGCACTGATAGAGGGCTCGCCTCTCATCCCGCTCGAGCAAGTGGTTCCGGAGCAATGGCATCCATCCGCTCGGTTGGCCCCTAACAAATATTTCTTCTTCAAAGATTCACCGAATCACTCAGAAACTAACATATGTAAACCAAACAATTTCAAAGTAAATCATTCATTTTAAACTATAAAAAAACTATATTTAAACAGAGTGTTTATATATTTAAACGTTATAGAATATAATTAAACGGAGAACAAAATATTTAAAACCAGTATGAATAAGTTTTAAACGGTAAATACTAAAGTTAAACGCTAAATAAAATGTTTAAACATTAAAGACTTATGTTAAACATTGTCCATGATTTATTACCTCTTTTCCATCGAGCGACGACAAGCTCTGTTTCTACCATCGCTTGCTTCCGTAAGTACTTTCACCAGTAGCACGAAAGATCCTTGGGATCTTGCCGAAACGGACTTTTTTTCCCCTGCTCCGGCCACCAGAAACCGGACGTTAAGCGCGACCCGAGCAACCCTTAATGTACTCGTGTTGGTCTTCTTCCCGCACGATCTATCTCTGCACTCGGGCGGCCGCTAGGAATATCCTCCATAAGCCACTTGTGCGTCGCCCGCGCCTACGCGTGATCGCCCTCATGGGTCGGTAGATCATCGACGTAATCAACGATCCGCCTCGAACCGAGCATGATGTATTTGGGAAGAGGATCGTCCCCATGAGGTACACCATCGGAGTTTGACAAAAATTATCTTCTTCTCCCTCTCGTCGAACAAGTTGCACCGGAGTGCTCTTGATGGAGTCTCCTGCCTCTCGTAGGTCTTTGATAGATACCGCCCTTCGAACCGACCGGTTTTCTTCTTCTCGAAGACCATCGCTGCCGCCATCGCAACGCAGCATCAAGAACGAGGGTCACATCTTGAGGTCTCGAAACTCAGCAGCTTTTCCCCAATCCTCGAATTTATCGATGCGACCATCGTATCTTTGCAAAAAGAGAATCAAGAAGGGCCCTCTCTGGTATATAGCTTCCACTCAAATGAACGCCGCAAACGGTGTCCTTCGAATAATCTCCCAAAGGTCGAGGGGTCATGTTATCTTTCAATTCGCCTAAGGTCTCCACAACCGTGCTCAAATAGCATCGCCCATTAACTAGGGTCGACCGCCATAATCACAAGCTCGCGACAATAACAACACATTCAACATGCAGATTGACAAAAAGTTTAAGCGGAAATATAAGGTTTTTAAACGTAGAACTCTCGCTTATTAAACAGTGATATAAAATGTTAAACAGAGACCCATTTTTTTAAACAGAGACGAGAATACTTAAACAGAGACAACAAATTTTAAACTGTAACATCTCATTTCTTAAACGTCAACCTCCTTTTCAGAACCGCAAACCATATCAAACGAAAGGGGAAAATGTACATTATAAATATTACATAAATCATAACAATCGAAAAAAACTATTTCGATAGTGTATACATACGAAAAATGCAAAACAAAACAAAACCCCACCGAGAAATCTCCTCGCAGACTAACAAAACCCCACCGAGAAATCCCTCGCAGACTTCAATATCTTCCAACAAAAACAGGAGCACAAAACAAAACCGAAAAAAATCTTTCTTTAGAATGTAGCAGCTTAACATAAAACCATACTCAATACCTTAGATTTCAAACTGATGAAATGCCAACTAGTTGCGCGGGGGACTTCTCCTTCGAGATACCTGTGGAAAGGGAAAAGCTGATGAAATGCCAATTACAGAGGCTTCGCCGGTAGAGACAACTTAAGACGTGAGTTGAGAAAAAGCAAGTAAAAGGCTCCAATAAATTCGTCTCTCGGGATTACCCTACGGAAAACCGCCCACTTCCTCTCAAATCGCCGAGATGGCTGCAGCCACGACTCCCCATGCAAGGGCATTTTCGTCCAAAAAATTTGAAACTCACTCCGTTCACATCCGTTACAGGGTTTGGAGGTTTGAAAAACATAGAGTTTAAAAGGAGGGGGATTTTGGGGATTGCAAAACTAACGGGGTGTTTTTGTCAATTTTACAAACTTAAAGGGTTTTTTTTTGGCAATTTTCACTTAAAAAAATCAATGTTCAGTGATAATAATAAATAATAACATAATACCTGTATCAATTTAAAATTTTATATTTTAAATAATTTTTTTATTGAATTTATCAAATTAAAATTATCAAAATTCTCTAAGATGTAATCCTTATCTCTCAAGTTCAAATACAATTTTTCTCTCTCTTATAAGTCAAAAGCGTAATAGTAAAATTTTTGAGTTATGTGAGACTTATCTTGTTTTTTTTATGTAATTTAATTTGATTCATTATTTATTTTATTATTTTTTCTGATTTTTTTTTATATTTGTTAAATATTTGTTTTGTTATTTGTTATGAAAATTTGTTAAATATTTTTTTATTAATTGTTGTGAAAATTTTGATTGTTCAATAGATTACAAATTAAATTAGATTATGAATTTGCATTAAGTTGTTTTTTAATTGCATTATTTGTTACTAGTAAGTTGAGTTAATTGTTTATTATGTAGGTATAATAGTTTTTTTACATTTAACCCAAAATTTTTAGATGTATGTATACATAGATTATTATTATAATCTCAAGTTTGAATTAATAGAATTATTCAAAATTCATATATATATATTTTTAAAATTTGAATGCAGCACCCCTTAATTTTGTTTCTAGTTTCGCCACTGCTTACGGCCGTTTTGACAATATTAAATCAAAGGACCGTTAACATAGGAAAAATCCCAAAATAAAATGAAATTTCATTGTATGTTAAAATTCATTTTTAACTTTCAAAAATAATGCCACAGTGAACTTGTTATTCTACCTAAATAGGATGATATGAAATATAAACATCACAAACATAAATTGAGTTTTAGTCTTTTAGTTAAAATATTTGATTTTTAAACGAAAATTCAACTGTTTTATAATAAATGATTGGATGTAATCATGTAATAAAAAGCTTAACTCTTTTAGGTTGAATAGTTGAATGATTGAAATATAATAATAAAAAGAATATATTCAATATGAACGCTTGAGATATAGTAATAATAAGGGAAAATTACTGTTTACCCCTCGATAATTTCAAAACTTCCCAAACAGCCCCTGTGAGTTTTGCATACCTCATACAACCCTTCCTTTATTGTTTCACTTCCTTTTTACCCCCTGCATTATGAAATTCCATCATTGCCCTTAAACCTTTTTGCATATATTTTTTTCATTCTTTTTTGCATTCCTTTTTGCATGTACTCATTTTTTAAACAGAGAGCTCATTTTTTTAAACAGAGAGTTCATTTCTTAAACAGAGAATTCATTTCTTAAACAGAAACCTCATTTCTTAAACAAAAAACTCATTTCTTAAACAGAAACCTCATTTCTTAAACAAAAAACTCATTTCTTAAACAGAAAACTCATTTCTTAAACAGAAACCTCATTTTTTTAAACATAAAACTCATTTTTTAAACAAAAACATTAATATTTAAACAGAAAAATAAATATTTACGTGATAAATTAATCCTGGATATAAAAACCAATTAATCTTGGCCACTCGTACATATTTAAATAGAAACAACGATATTTAAGCAGTTTTTTAAACGTAAACGCAATATATTAAACAGAAACATCGATAGTTAAACAAAGACAAACAAGCATATAAACAGAGAACTCATTTCTTAAACAGAGAGCTTATTTTTTAAACAGAGACCTCATTGAGTAGGGACATTGAGTATCTCATCGTCGCTGATCTCGCGCGAACGCTTGAGTGCTGAGCTCCAGATCTGGCGAGCGATCTTGAAGGTGGCCTGCTCGTGTGGGGTCTTAAAGGAGAAATCTTTATCGGCGTTGGCGATCCGGTTGGCGACGTTCCTCGGCGGTCGGAGTGGTGAGGTCTTCGGTGGCGACGTTCCTCGGCGGTCGGAGTGGTGAGGTATTCGGTGGCGACGTCGGATAAGACGAGCTGAACTTGAACGGAACCATTCTCGACTGCGGAGACCGCAATATGGATAGCAATAGGGTTAGGGTTAGGGTTAGGGATCATTCCGGGGTTTGGATCCATGGTGCCTAAGTCGGTGGCGAGGAACGGAGGGAGGGAAGCGCGCCGATGAGGGGTTCGATCTCGCCGTCTTCGTCTTCGTCTTCATCGCCTTCCCCCGTCGTCGACCTCATCTCTTTCATCTTCTTCGTCGTCGACCTCGGGAAGACCGCATGCTCCTCGTCGTCGAGCTGAAGGCATCGAAAGGTTGCACTCGTACATATTTAAATAGAAACAACGATATTTAAGCACTTTTTTAAACGTAAACGCAATATATTAAACAGAAACATTGATAGTTAAACAAAGACAAACAAGCATATAAACAGAGAACTCATTTCTTAAACAGAGAACTCATTTCTTAAACAGAGAGCTTATTTTTTAAACAGAGACCTCATTGAGTAGGGACATTGAGTATCTCATCGTCGCTGATCACGCGAACGCTTGAGTGCTGAGCTCCAGATCTGGCGAGCGATCTCGAAGGTGGCCTGCTCGTGTGGGGTCTTAAAGGAGAAAATCTTTATCGGCGTTGGCGATCCGGTTGGCGACGTTCCTCGGCGGTCGGAGTGGTGAGGGTCTTCGGTGGCGACGTCTGGATAAGACGAGTGAACTCGAACGGAACCATTCTCGATCGCGGAGACCGCAACATGGATAGCAATAGGGTTAGGGTTAGGGATCATTCCGGGGTTTGGATCCATGGTGCCTAAGTCGGTGACAGGAACGGAGGGAGGAAGCGGCGCCGATGAGGGTTCGATCTCGCCGTCTTCGTCTTCGTTTTCATCGTCTTCCCTGTCGTTGACCTCATCTCTTTCATCTTCTTCGTCGTCGACCTCGGGGAAGACCGCATGCTCCTCGTCGTCGAGCGAAGGCATCGAAAGGTTGCACCTTTTTCTCTGAACTTGAAATCCCATTTTTTTCATGCAACGTGATCGTGATTGTGAGCCGCATGCTTTTGTCTCATCTGCCCAAAGCTAATCGCAATAAAGAGTTTTTTTAGGGGTGATAAATACACCACAAAAAAACTCATTTCTTAAACGAAAACCTCATTTTTAAACAAAAAAACCTCATTTCTTAAACAGAAAACTCATTTCTTAAACATAGACCTCATTTTTTTTAAACAGAAACCTCATTTCTTATACAGAAAACTCATTTCTTAAACAGAAAACTCATTTTTTTAAACCAAAAAACTCATTTTTTTAAATAGAAAACTCATTTTTTAAACAGGAAACTCATTTTTTAAACAGAACCTCATACCTCATATTTTAAATAGAAGCTTCATTTTTAAATAGAAACTCATTGCACCCAAGGGCATTATAGTCAAATCCTGTCACACTTGCCAAAACTTCCCACGCAAGGGACAATTTCGTCCAAAAAATTCCAAATTAATTCTATCAATCACTATTAGATGTTTGGAGGGTTTAAAAAATCATTGAATTCAAAAGGAAGGGGTTTTTGAGGAGTGCAAAACTAACGGGGTGTTTTTGGCAATATTGCAAACTTACAAGGTGTTTTTGGCAATTTCCACTAATAAAAATCATATGTTTTTAATATAAATGGTTGAACAATTGCAATGTAATAATCAAAACTATATATTTAATTAAAAAAAAAAATCTGGCATGGTGCTTCAAGTCGAGCTATTTTATTATTTAAATTTCATACTTATCACTTGTGGATGAAACGTCATCATGGTTCCCCATTAACACAACACAACCTGAAATAGTGAAATGCACTCAAACTCTTCTTTCAATATTTTCATCACTTCGTTTATAAAATTCTTATCAAATGCAAGGGTCTATATAAAAATTTCCCCATGAAAATAGAAAATAGCGCAATGTACTGAAACTTTTCTTCGATAATTATCAATTTGTTTGTGAAATTATTTTCAAATACGAGGGCTTATCTGAAAAATACACCCTCAAAATTTCAAGCACGCCCCTTTTTAAATCAAACCGTTCAAGAAGCGGACGAGAAAGCGGTGAACAGGATTCTCCTCCTCCTTCCACGCTCTCCTTCTCATTCGAGATTCCCGATCATCCCTTCCATTCCGATCGAATTCGCCATCAAGATCTCCCTTCCAATTGGTTTTCTTCCCATAATTGTAGATATCTTCCCTTGTGAGCACCATTACGGGCAGCGCCATGGACGCCATCGATGAGTTGAGCCAGCTCTCGGATTCTATGATTCAGGCGGCCGCCGTTCTCGCTGATGAGGATGTCGACGAGACTACACCATCGAAAAGGACTGCTACATTCCTCAATGTCGTTGCCCTTGGCAATGTCGTAAGTTTTTGAGTATTTTGGATTAAGAATGGTGTTTTGATTGTTTGGTTTAGTATTTATTTTTCATTGAAATCTTGTTTCTTGATATTATTTTGCGACATCATTTGTTCTTTTTTATCTTTGTTCTCCTCCAATCCAGTTTCGGACCATGTCAATGTGTTGTTGTGAGTTTTTTTTTTTTGTGTTTTTGATCAAGTATGCAGTTTTAGTTGTTTGGTTTGGTATTTTTTTTTATTGAATTCTTGTTTCTTGATATTCTTTTGACAAATCATGTGTTTTGTATATATATTTTGTTTTCCTCCAATTCACTTTCATACTATGCCAATGTGTTCTCCAGGGAGCTGGTAAATCAGCAATTTTGAACAGTTTGATAGGTCACCCTGTCCTGGTATGCTGCAATTTGGATTAGATCTGCTGTATGAGGTTGGGTTGTTCTTTTTATTAATTTTTCATGTATAATGTATCATTGGTACATGTTTTCTTTTTTTGCTTCCGACAGCCCACAGGAGAAAATGGTGCCACTCGAGCACCGATCAGCATTGACCTTCAAAGAGATAACTCCCTCGACAATAAATCAATTGTCTTGCAGATTGACAACAAGTCTCAGCAGGTTTCCGCAAGTAAGTCTTCAGAGCTCCCCTAATCAATTGGCTGCTGTGGGTGTTTCTACATTGTGGTGATCTGCTTTTGGTTGAAATTAGTCAAAAGTTGTTTATTTCACATTGTAACACTTACTTCCCATCATTAAATTGAATGGGTGATAGTTCTGTGGCTTATAGATCTGTTGTGTAGGTGCGCTCAGGCATTCTCTTCAGGACAGGCTTAGCAAGGGTGCAGGGGTACATAGTTCAGGAAAAAGCCGGGCTGATGAAATTTACATGAAGTTACGCACTAGCACAGGTGTATTGCTTGGTTTTTATTTTTTGACCTTATTAAATATATTTCATATCCATCTTCCTGCATTTTGGAAGTTGGTTTCTTTTGACATACCAAATTGAGAAAATTTGTGCACAAGAGCTCTTGCAGGTTTTTATTCTCACTAAGCATATTTTTCTTTCCTCAGCTCCTCCATTGAAGTTGATAGATTTACCTGGACTTGACCAGCGAGCTATGGATGAGTCCATGGTATGTGCTTTCTTGTACTGATGTTGCTTTTTATCTTTGATTACTTTCCTTTTCAGTTGTAATTTTTATATTATATAATGTAGGAAAATGATTGTTGGAATTGAGTGCCAGATGTTAGTTGATTGTAAATTTGTAATAGGTGTTTGAGAATTTTGTACCTCACAGTCATGTTGACTGATGATTTTCTTGGATTGATTTCTGTTATTTGGTAGTATATTGGGTAGTGATTTTTTTTCCTTGTTTTTTTCCGTTGTTGTTGTTGTTGTTCCAGATCAGTGACTATGCTGCACGCAATGATGCTATATTGCTGGTCATAATACCAGCTGCCCAATCACCTGAAATTTCTTCATCTCGAGCCCTTAAGTTGGCCAAAGAGTTTGATTCAGAAGGTATGTGCAATATGCCCTGGTGACTGCCCTTGCAAATTATTAGAAATTATTAAACCATTATTGTAAGCACAAGGTTAGGCATTCTGTCTTACATTTGCTGCTGTAAGTTGTTTATTTATTTTCTCTATTATTTGTTTTAGGTACCAGAACTATTGGTGTTATCAGCAAGATTGATCAAGCATCTGGAGACCAGAAAACTCTTGCAGCTGTTCAGGCACTTCTATCAGATAAGGGCCCACGGCTTGCATCTGATGTTACTTGGGTTGCTCTAATTGGGCAATCTGTTTCTATTGCCTCAGCACAAGCTGGATCAGTTGGCTCTGACAACTCACTGGAAACTGCCTGGCGAGCTGAGAGTGAAAGTCTTCGATCCATTCTCACTGGGGCTTCTCCGAGCAAGCTTGGTAGGGTGGCTTTGGTTGATACTATTGCTAAACAGATACGCAATCGTATTAAAGTCCGACTCCCAAACCTCCTCTCTGGGTAAATTGGCAATTTGTGACTGATAAGATCCTTTTAGAGAGCTTAATTGATTGGACTAGTCTTATTTTCTTGCTTTTACATGTATATGCAGGTTGCAGGGCAAATCCCAAATGGTTGCGGATGAGCTAGTCAGGCTTGGGGCACAAATGGTGGATAGTGCTGAAGGAACCAGGGCAATAGCTTTGGAGCTTTGCCGAGAATTTGAGGATAAATTCCTCCAGCATATTTCCTCTGGTGAGGTTAGTAGTATGTTCTAACTGTATGATGTGGACAATTCTATGAGCCAACTGTTTCATACTACAGCCTGCTATATTACAATTACTTATACATAATTTAAAAAAGTATGTATTCTGAAATAAACTATTTCCATATCATGTCAGTAAAAGTTTCAATAGCTATGCGACTGTTATTGATATTTATCTCATATAATTACAAATATTAAATTATGATTAATATAATTACTTTAAGATATATAATCACATATATTAAGTTATGATCATTAGAGAAACTTTAAGATATATTTTACTGTTTAAAATCAATAAATAATAAGTTTGTAAAAACTAATGCATGTGAATTGCACAAAACCCTAGTATATACAATACACAGAGAGGTGCAGCATCCAAATATATGCCCCTCATGCCACCTTACCTTGATGTGAACAGTTGTAGCATCTGAGACTAGCATTTGTGTTGAACAAGCCATAGTGAAATTTGCATGTTACATTTATTTTCCAATTTGGTTTTTGCTTTATTATTTGATGCTTTGCATTGAAAGAACATAATCTTACTACATGTCCTAGCATTTTTTAGTGTAAATGTAACCTTTCATTGATCAAGACATTCCTTATCATTGCCCATTATTCTATTGAGCAACTTGAGCAGGAATTTTATGCAGGGTGGAGGTTGTAAAGTGGTGTTAAGTTTCGAAGGAAATTTTCCTAATAGGATTAAGCAGCTACCCTTGGATAAGCATTTTGATATCAAGAATGTTAAACGGGTATTTAACTTATGAACTTCATCTTTCCAGATTTCCTTGCTTGCGCTATGATTTGATATGAGGGCTGTGAAGTCCAAGTTTTTGCTGTATTTATGTGTGAATTCAAACTGAAACCACCCTATGATGCAAAATTCAATGTTAATCCCAGTATTCTCCAATCATTATGATCCAAAACGGAGTGTGATATGTACTGTTATCTTCAAGATGCAGTATAGATATGATATAGTACATTTATGTCTGCAATGCTGTTTATGGATATAAAACCAACCTCTGATAGCCAAATTCGGCATTAACATAATGAAGTCAGTAACCAAATTGCACAGTGCTGCCACTGCATTCATCTTTGTACGGCCAGTTTTTTTAACTCTAATAAGCTTGTTCTCTTGGTCAACTCTATGCTTTTTTTCCCACCTCATCCAAGTTTGTTGTTTGTGATCTGGCAGCAGGTTTTGGTTGGGTAGGTTAGTTAGTGTGAGTGGCAACCCTTACCTTGTGGAGGTCTTGGTGCTGGATGGAGTTTGAAATTTTCAATGCCTGTGGTTTTGTACTCCCTATTATCAGAAGAAAAACAATTTCTGTTATTTGATGTTATACTTACTGTTTATAATTTCCCCCTTTTCTAGATTGTGTTGGAAGCAGATGGTTATCAGCCATACCTGATATCCCCTGAAAAAGGGGTGAGATCCTTGATAAAAGGAGTGTTGGAACTTGCAAAAGAGCCATCACGTCTTTGTGTTGATGAGGTAAGATACTCTAATCAGGAAATTCTATTTTGTTTCTTAGGCCACTCAAAGAGGTGCATGATCTATTGAATCTAACTTGCATCATTTACATACCTTTTTTATTTTCTACAGTATCTTTCCAATTTTCTCATATTATCCCTTTAAGGTTCTGCCCTACTTGGATTTTCTAGTTCTTTGGATTCAGTTTTGTCCTTTGAAATAGTGTGTAATTTTCTTCATTTTGACCTATAATATATTTTTATACAATAGTAAGATTACAAGAATATTGACCTTTGCATTACAAGAATGTTACCTTTTTCAATTTTTTTTTTTTGTAATTGTTTTGATTGACATGACTCCGCAGGTGCATCGTGTATTGATAGATATCGTTTCTGCTGCTGCAAATGCTACACCTGGTCTTGGAAGATATCCTCCATTCAAACGGGAGGTATATCATTTATAACTGCATTTTTATTAGCACTAAGCTTCCAATTTGCATTTTCATAAATTTTGAAATGTAACGCTATCAAATTTTGCAACAAGGTTATTGCGATTGCATCTGCTGCTTTAGACGATTTTCGAAATGAAGCAAAAAAAATGGTCGTTGCCCTTGTTGACATGGAACGTGCTTATGTTCCTCCTCAACACTTCATTCGATTGGTGCAAAAAAGGTTTGCTCATTCTGCCCTAGTGATGATGCCAGTATCCTTTTCTACTTGACATTTTTTGTTTTCTATCTTACACAAGGATAATATAATAAACCATATGCAAGTTCATTCACCCTTCCCTAGTTTGTGGAATACATTTAGTTATCTTAAAAATTGAAGTGTTCACATTGAAGAAATTATTTTATCTCACTTCATTATATACAAGAATGAATTTGAGCATATTTTAAGAGAGTAGGTTGTATAAAGTGCACATAAGATTTACGCCTTACTTCTAATATCTTTCAATTAATTCCGTGATGCTTATATTTCTGAAGGCATGTTAGTTGCTATTAATTATGTAGCTGCCCATATGATGCTCCATGTGCATCTATAGCTTGTTACAATTATATCTTCTTTTCAAATCAAGAACAAACACCTTGAGATGTGATTCCGTAAATTGTTGAAAGCCAAAGGTCATCTAATACATCTTATGAACCTATTCTGAATGTTATATTTCTTTTGAATCTTTTCTGTGTTTTATTGGCTCCAATGGGGAAAAGGAGATCATGTGTGTAATAAACATCCATGTTCAATGCCAGTCTACTAGAATTTTGTTTTCATTGCTCTTTGTTTATAGTGATGCTTAACATATATTTTCAAGGATCTAAATTTCATCCACATGATGCAATAACTGAGCATTTGGTTTGTTTATATGAAGCACTAGATTTATGGTGACATCGTAGATAATATTTGTTTGAAGATTGCCGTCTGTTTATATTATTTTTTAACCATCTCTATAGTACATTGGAACACCATTTTTCGCAAATATAATTGCAACTTTTTGACAGCATAAAAATTGTTTGCATGGTGCTAAGCATTCCAAGTTCATGTTGCCGAGTTAAAGCAGTCAAAGTAATATTGATGAAGAATTTTCAATACTCATCTAGTTATTTGTTTGTGGAAGTATTTATTACAGGGTAAGATCACTTGAGTTAATAAGCGATGAAAATGCTAAGGTCTTTTAATAATTGGTGTCACACACCTCTTTGTGGACAGAATACCCCACCATCAAATGGTGGTTGCATTATAATTCTTTAAATTGTCATATTGGATTCAAAGAAGCAAATAGTTGGAGTCATTTAGATTGATTCTTTATGTTTTGGGCATTAGATAAATAGAGCTATAGTACCAATTGGCACCTTCTCCGCGTGTTGCTTCAATTGCCAGGCTTTCCCCCTGGCATGGCTAGTTTGTGCCCACTTACTTGTAGGTACTCTTGGACTGTGTATTTTTGAAAAGCAGGGGCCTCCCCCTTTAGTTGGGAACTTTGCACCAATAACAATCGAGGTTATGCACATATTCTTTTATGTACTGTTTACTGATACCAATGCATGAATTTATTTGAAGGGCTTTTGACCTTGACACTTGAACTGTCTTTAAATTGATTGGAAAGTAGATGATGGATGGACATGACCCAGCCCAGTTCAACATCTGGAGTCTTTATCATTTTTCCACTTATCCCTAAAAAAGATACATGAAAAAGTGCAGTCTGTATGTTAGGATGTCATTATTCATAAATCTTTATTTAAAAATAGGAAGAAGAATGGTATAGAAATTAAAATCTGCAGTATTGATGCGAACAACAAGTGCACGAGTAATCAAGTAGTAGTAAATAAGTTATTGTTCCCATGAAGACTGTGATGTTGATTACTAATTTCTTGCAACTAGGGGTTATTTAGACAAATCTAAATATGAATAAAGAAAATGAATAGAACTAATTGTAATTGAAACTATAACTATTATACTATGGCTAGTGGCAAGGAGGGAAAATTTCATAATTTAAAGGCTTCTAGGATTAGGGTTTCACCGCAATGATGAACAAGAGATCATGTATTGATTTTTTCTCTATTATGCTTAATTGTTTGAAGGTGGTTTATCTCAAAATACTCATTATTTCCTTTCAGAATATAGTGAGGTATCTAACTTAGATCAACTCCTATTTCGTGGAAATTGAATCTAATTAGATTCTTTGAGTTTCGTGACAATCATTAATCCAAAAAAAAAAAATCCAAATCTAGGGTTTTAGGTTTAATCCTAGGGTTTCTAACACTGCACTTTACCTTTCAATTTTTCTTTTGGCGTCTAATGTCATGCAAATATGGGATCCATCATATCCACAAGCATTATTTGTCAAAAGATTAAATCAAACAGAATTTAAACATTGAAGTTAAAAAGAAAAGTCAATATAAATAAAAAAAATTTATTTGTTCATTAAGGTGCTAATCCCCAACCTTAGAAAGATATATCTACTCACTCATGTTTGAACTACAACCCATGATATTCAAACCAAACATCAATAGATAAAAATAAAAGAAATTAAGAAAACTCATATTGATCGATGAGTTCCAAGGTTGAAAGTCGATAAATCTTCAATTAATTCTTGATCTCCTCCCTCTTTGGTGTATGCTTTGGTCTTTTGATGCGTCTAAACCTCAAACTCTAATTACGACAACCAAAGATCCCTCTTCTGAAAACCCTCAATGGTCTTATGTAAGATAAAATAAGCTAAGGTTTTCTTTGGATCCTTCATTGTGCTTCATGCCTATGGTGGTTGACATTGATGGGTCATGTGCCTTGATGTCCTTTTGCTTTATACTCTTTTATCTCCTCAACTTCTCTTCATCTCTTTTCTTCTAAAATGCTTCAAATAATTACATAATTCATGACAAATTCCAACCGTCTGCATATAGAACTCCAAAGCAGTAAACCGAACCAAAAGGATAATATGCAAGCAAAAATATCTGACAAGATGTATTATTAATGAATGAATTAGACCTAATCCCAAGTTAAAATATTATAAGCTTTTTCACTTCACAAGTATTGATGTAATATTTATGTTATTTCCTTTAATTATTTGGATTTCATTTGAACAGTATGGATAGACAGCGCCGTGAGGAGGAGATTAAGAACCGATCGTCTAGGAAGGGAAATGAGGCTGAGCAATCCACTTTAAACAGAGTGAGATCTGTTTCTCTTTATATATATATACACCCACACACAACACACACAGACACAGACACATACACACATGCACGCCCACACATTTGTATCATTATAATTTTTTGGTTGGCGCTGCTAGCTTGTTCGTCATTCCCTTTTCTCAGTTGATTTTATTAGTCAATAATTGTTTCTCAAATAGGCAACTAGTCCCCAGGCAGGTTTGCAACAACCAGGGGGCAGCTTGAAGTCCATGAAAGAGCAGTCCACTGACAAAGATGCAAAAGAGGGTTCAGCTTTGCAGATTGCTGGTCCTTCTGGAGAAATTACAGCAGGTGTATATCAACTATGATTTTAAATGATTTACCAAGATTCGCAAATTCAATGTGAGTGTGGAAGTGTGGAACATCACATTGCAGTCCTAAGAATTGACTTAGTTTTATATGGGATTACCATATTAACATTAAACATGGTTAATATCTATCAAATTTTCTGGGGATTTTATTTTTATCATATCTTGCTTGTTTGACAGGTAAAAATTTAAGTATTATATTTTTTTAATCAGTTATTTATTGAGGAGATCTCTAGAAGTTTTGGGATGTACTTGCTCTCTATCTAAATTTTCATGTAGGTTAGTTTTGATGGAGGTTTGCCCAACATATGTAGCCTTAGTTGTTGATTTGAGTTCATATTATGGATAAGTGGAATCCATATATTTGTGAGAATTTCTGTTGTGCACTTTTTCATGATTGGCTTGATAAAGTTAATAGCCTTCATAATCATGGTTGCTTTTATCCATGTATCAGCTCTATCTAAACGATGGATGACAGAATAGTGATAATTGAAAGAAGTGTTTAATCTCTGTTATCTGCAATAAGCTATCCTATGCAAATTGCTTAATAAATGATTATTGACATAATTCATGCCGAAGTAAATAATGTATTATTTTTTATATAATATATTGATTATGGTCATTTATTGAGGCACATGCGAGGTAATTGTTGTTCAATGTGTCAGTTTATGGTTCCTGGGCAATTGAATATTATTTGGATAAGTTGGTTTCTTGGATTTTATTCTTTTTTTCCCCTTGACCTTGGGGACATTATTTGAAGGTTGTACAAACCCAACTGACCCAGCATAGTTCAGGGAAAGTTCTTGTGATTATGAAGGTAGTTAGGTATGTAGAATCTTAGTTTATTCAAATAAGAGGAACCCTTGACTGTTACAAGAAATATAGGCAGTTTGCTGTCACTATATTGTAATTCAAGCATGATATATACAAAAATCTTAAGTTGAGAGAATGAAACCTTGTCAAACTAGGTCAATCTTAAAAGCAGAAATTTCATACAGTAATACATGTGACATCTTGGTGTTAACTTCCAGGCTTTCTGTAATTTCGTTTGTGCCATTTTGTAGCAATTTGTGTATTTCTCATAATCTTTTGCTTTCGGAGTTTTGTCCTGAAACTTATTACGAAAATACCACTAGCCGCTAATTAACTATTAACTACCTGGAATCTTACCATGCTTGGCTTCCCACTTGTCACAACAATCAGTTCTCTATGTTGCTACAAGGAGTTAATTAGTGTCTTGAATATAATCTTTCATATGATGATTTCAACAAGCTACCACCGTCATGCCTTTAATGGGTTTTACCACCTTCTTTCAGGGCATTTAATTCTTCACTTGTATCTTCTCTCACCTATTTCTTGCCATACTTCTTTTTAACTTGCATAATCTACATATTGTGTTTAATATCTGTTAGGGGATTGTCATTATTAAAAAGAAACGGCAATTATTTTTAACTTTAGCATTGCTTTGTGATTGTTCTATAATCTTTGTGTATCTAGACATCCATTCATAAATTGTTCCTCCTTTTGCAGGTTTTTTGTTGAAGAAAAGTGCCAAGTCGAACAGTTGGAGCAAGAGATGGTTTGTTCTAAATGAAAAGAGTGGAAAGGTCAGTGTTAAGCTTCACGGTTTATTTTGTCTTGATCATTTATTGGCTTCATCTTTTGAGAATGGCAATGCCGATGTATTGTAAATTTTGATGCAGCTTGGTTACACCAGGAAACAAGAAGAAAGGCAATTCCGTGGTGTTATCACATTAGAGGTATGCTATACTGATCAAATTTATATGTCTGCAATGCCTTTCCCAATGCTTTCGAAGATATTGATGCTATTGATAGTAAGAAGCATCCTGAAAGGTAGGAGTATTTATTGCATGATCAGAAGTCATCTAAAAACATAGCATATTCTATTGGTGCATATGTACAATTGAGATCACTTTATTATAATGCAAATTTCTGCTAATAATATGTGTTTCTTTATCATATTATGTTGGTCCTCTATGTTATATTGTATAGTTATATTCAACATTGGGCAAGAACAGTCTCTTGTAAGCCCTATATATTTATTGTTTTGACTTTTATAAAATTAAATTGGTTTATGTTCTCAATTCTTAATAAAACTGATCTAGGTGTGTGTGTGTGTTTGGGTGCGGGGCGCCACATTTAGACTTCCTTCGGGGGCATATATTAGCCTTGTAAAAGCTAGAGTTCAGATCTTTGCAGCAGCTCTTCAGAGCATTATTTTGACCATCCAGACCTGATGTTGTGAAAGTGGATGCCTAGGTTGTCCAGAGATTTCAATCCCAAGTGTGTACAACAAACTAAAGCTGTAGCTTGATCTTTAAAGTTTCTTTAAGTAGGACAGTGGCAGTGAAGTGTTAAGAGTGGTTGTTTGCTCCTACACAACTTCCTAGGTCCCATATTTCAATCCCATTTTTTTATCTTGATTTGCACTTGTTATCTCATCTTAGGACTTCCCATGAGTCTTTGTGCTTCTTCATTAGGTCAATTGTAATGTTGACGGCCAAATATTCTAGTTTAGAGATTTTCCACAAATTATTCTAGGGTTGTCAGTATCTTGTCATATGGTTTGCTTAAGTTGTACTCTGACGTAGAACGAAAATTGAAATTGAAAACTGGCTTGCCGCACAAGACAAATAACTGTTCCAAGCTCATTGCGCCTTGTCTTTACCCTAGAGTCCAAAGACAGTGCAGTCTTCAAGATTGCACTAGCTATATTTTTAAGCGCAAATTGTGTAAACATTTTTGCAGGAGTGTAATGTTGAAGAGCCTTTGGATGTGGAAGAAACCAAAAGTTCGAAGGACTCAAAAAAATCTTCTGGATCGGAGTCTGGGAAAGGTCCTAGCCTTGTATTCAAGATAACCAGCAAGGTTCCATATAAGACTGTTATGAAAGGTGCCTCCACTGCCATGCTGATTTTGATATGCTTGTTTTATTTTTGGACTGCTATGCTGATTTTAATATGCTTATTTTATTTTTTGATTACCTTAGCTCGATGTGTATGTTATGCATGCAGCTCATAGTGCTGTTGTATTGAAGGCTGAGAATATGGCTGACAAGACAGAGTGGGTAAATAAGATTAGGAACATTACCCAGCCTTCTAATGGAATTTCTGGGAAAGGGAAAGGGACATCTGCTTCTGAAGCAGGAACTGTTATAAGGCAAAGTCTTTCGGATGGCTCCTTGGTATGTTCCAGTTTTTTTGCTGTTATATGTTAATTCCTCTAAGGCTCTAATATTTTACTAGATGTATTTCAGGCAGAAACATGACATGATAATGCTATTTTCTTTAAAAACTCATATTTGAAGCGCATAGGAAGTACATTGCCTTCTGCTATATATTCGACTACCTTCTAGTCTGTGTTATGTCGAAAGATGAATGCTCTGGATAGTATTTCTTGAATTCCATGCTAAGAAATGTTGTTAAGCATTATCGATTTACCTTTTTACTATTGCATGTTGCATTGATATTATGGGGACTGAATTGTCTAATTCCTATGTCCAAGTACCTGGGTAATCAAATACTGAAGCTCAGATTAAATTTTAAGCTTAAAGAATCTGAAAATAATCTTTCTATGATATTAAGATGCAAGGAAAGAGAAAAACATAAAAGAGACAAGTGAATTATATTACACTTTCATGTGCACATTATTCAGATAAAATGAATGTTCAACATTCTATTCTCATTCACTTTTCTAGTGCAGCTTACTGTTCTTGTCATTGGGCTTATTTATGAAGTTGAAAAATAATGTTAAGCGTCCATCCATCTATTAACCAGATTAACATTGGTTAAGACAATATAAAAATAAATACCATATGTGATTATCAATTTAGATCTCTATTTTGTGATTTAAGAAAATTCTCTTTTGAATCATAAATTCAAAAGTTCACTCGGCAGAAAAGTTGTCCTATTTAAACAGCTCAGTAGTGTGTGGATAAGTCTGGACTTAATTTGATGATGCTAGGGTAATACTTTTTTATTTATGAAAGTGAATAATGCATCACTAGCATTCACTGGTTCAGATATTCAAATATCCCTATTTGTGGTCAATTTTCAAGAAAATTGATGAACATTTTGGCAGCATACAATGTCAGCATGTCTATTTAACTCTCTATGTATATATACATCGATATACATTTAATGCCTTATAGTGACTTTAATCAAATCTCATAAGCAAATTTTCCTCGAAGGGGTAGTCTCATTTGTTCTCCAACCAGATGTGCAACTTTTCTTTTTCTTTTTTTTAATGTGCATCGAATTAGGTTATTGTGTTGGAACTCATCCAGTGTTTCTATTATTATAGGACACCATGACAAGAAGACCTGCTGATCCAGAGGAAGAGCTTAGGTGGATGTCTCAAGAAGTTCGTGGTTATGTAGAAGCTGCTATGAATAGTCTTGCTGCAAATGTTCCGAAGGCAAGTAATTCTACTTTGATCTTCAATTTTATTTAATCTAGAAAAGTCATCATTAGTTTGCAATTTAACAGGCTGTTGTGTTATTCCAAGTGGAGAAAGCAAAGGAAGATATGCTGAACCAATTATACAGCTCTGTGAGGTTGTTTTTTCTTTATATCCAAGATAATATGGATAACTTCATATGCCATCTACAACATAAGTTACGTAGTGATCACTTGTCTATATATTTAATTTTTAAATATATTTGCTGCTTACACGTATTTCCTGGATCTAATTCAATCCAGCAACTTAGGTGGATAGGATGAGAGATCCCAGACATATATATTTATATATTCATATCCTTGTTGACCACCTTTTGCCGGGGGACAAACTAAACGAAAGCTAGAACAAAGAACTAAGCAGACACCAATAAAAAGCTAAACCGGCTTCTTCTGCAGCATCAATTACCCATCTAGGCAACTCCATTCCCCTATGGAACAGTGTCAACTCAGGGTGGTAACAGGCTTGTTTCGCCAAGTGATAAGCAAAATTATTTGCAATTCGAGGGAGATAGCCAATCGTCATAGATGGAGAATGTTTGAGCCAAAATCTGATCGCATTCAGCACTCCAGAAATTCACCAAGTCATTACGGGGTCTTTGTGGTTGATTGCGTCCACTAGTTCTCTGCAGTCTGTTAGGATGCTATTAAGTTGCAGGCCTTTAATATAACACTTCAAAGCTTTCAACATAGCTACAGCCTCAGCATGAAAGCTAGAATCTATTTTGTTAGCCAGTAAACCTGCAAGAGTATTACGGTTGAACTCAGAAAGAATTACAAATCCTAAGCCACAGCAAGAGGAATCAGTTGTTCACGAAGCATCAGTAAGGACAATGATATCTCCCACAATCCGGCAAGTGATATTAAACTCCCTGACTTTTCTGCCTTTACTGTTTATGTAATTTTCAGAGTACTCCAAAGCCTTGTGAAAGATTATGTTGAAGTCTGGTGTTATGGCTTGAAAGCTCAAACGGCATCTGGCTCCCCATAGGTATAGGCACAAGTGGCTAGTAAGGCCTTAAGCTTATTCTCCCTAAATCTGGTCTAAAGTGACCATAAATCCAATCTCCTCCAGTAAACCCTATCCTAAAGTTTAAATTAACACCTGTATAGTTCTCAACAAGTCTCTAGCATATTTTGATATTGCAGCACTTCCATAGGAGGTGCTCCGAAGTCTAAGGGACTAGACCACAGAACGAACATTTTCAGGTCCAATATTGACGAGACGTAAATTGGAGAACATAGGAAGATTACCATATAGCATCTTCTAAACAAACATTTTAATTTTCAGAGCAATTTGAAGTTTCCATAAAGCACTCCAACCATTCCAAGGGCTTTCCATATCAGGAATTGTTGTTAAGATGATTGTAGATCACACTAGCTACTTTGTTTTGAGTGGTCACCAGTTGCTAAACCCAAGTGTTGGAACAAGACTCATTAATCTTCATTAGAGCCAATCTATTCCAATCTAAATGACTACAAAGTTCTGCAAAGTATCTAGATTTAGGTAGTTATTAGTAGTTACATCATTAAAACTAATGCTTTCCATTTCCAAATGCATGTTGATGAATGTAGGTTTTAAAGCCAAAGGAATAGCAAACAACCCAGGACTTTTACAAAAATTTGACAGCAAAGGATTGCACGAAATAAGACAGGTTTGGGCGAATCTTTTCAGAGTTTTTGTAAAAGCTTTAAAAAAACTAGATGAGTTTGAAATTTCTTGAATGTTCCAAATGTCAAAGTCGCCATATTTTGAGCTTGAAAATATCAACCCAAAGCTTATTGGAATTGTTAAGGATAGCAATGGTATTTTTGGCCATAAGAGCTACTTTGGTGTGTTTGAGATTCCGGATACCCAACTTTCCATCAGATTTATCAAGTGTAGTATTGTTCCAAGTGATGGAATGGGCGCGTGCCACTACGATTGCTACCTCGGAACCAAAGAAAAAGTTTCTAGCTTTCTAATCAATCTTTTCTAGAACCATGTCAGGAACAACACTAAAAATTAGGAATGGCTAAAAGGGTGCTGTTGATGAGAATTGTCTTACCAGTATAAGAGAAAAAATTGTAATTCCAAGCTGCAGTAGTTCTGTTAGCTCTATCAATGAGGTGCTGGTAGTGATTCATGCGGAATCAAGAAGACCACCAAGATATTTAAAAGGAAAAGTCCTTATACCAACACCTAGGATTTTATTGATGGATTTAGAGAGTTTCTTATTGCACCATGAAGGGAAATAAACAACAGATTTACTAGGATTAAAGCATTGCCTAGTAAGGCTTTTGTAGTTATTCAGACACAAAATGCAGGCCCTAGCAACAGTTTTAGAAGCTTTGGTAACAATGATCATGTTGTCAGCAAAAAGGAGGTCATTAAAGTTAACACTCAATTTAGCATCAAAACCTGGGATACAATTTTGGTGAAGAGTAAAGTTCATTGTATTGGAAAAATTCTGAGAAACAAGGATGAAGAGGCAAGGAGATATTGGGTCTTCTTGTCTAACATCTCTAGTAGTTTTTATCCATCCGGAAAGTTTCCCATTAATTAAAAAGGCAAAACTACTGTTAAAGAGCCCATTACTATATAGCCCATTTTCTCTATATATACTTGTATACATCACTACATGAAAATAACTCTTCATATCATTCTTCATCTCATTCTTCCTCTCTTCATTCTCTCTATATTCCATATAGCCTTATTCTAACAACTACTAGATGTTAGACATGCGCTAATCCAAGCTATCGAAATGTCTGGGAACTCCATTTTCCTTAAAGTAAGAAGGGTACTTCACTCCAAGTGACATACGCCTTTTTCTATATCTACCTTAAACATCATCCTAGGGAGGGAAATGGAATCTTGTTCAAGAGAGTAACTTCTGTATCAATAGGGGACTTGCCCACAAGGAAACCACATTGTTCTGGACGGATGAGTTTGTGAAACCATCTTAAGCCTATTTATAAGGAATTTTGGAAATGATTTATAACAAACATTGCAAAGAGAAATCGATCTAAAGTCATACACAATTTTATTTTATTTTATTTTATTTTTTTGATAAGAACAACATAAGTTTTACCCCAAGATAAAGGAAGAGAAGCATTTTGAAAAAAAAAAATAGTTTACAACTTTGAATAAGGAGTTACCGATAATATATCAATAAAATTAAAACAAATTCAGTGTTAAGCCCATCTAGACCAAGATTTTTTCCATGGGGCGTGGATTTTAAGGTCAAGTGGACCTCTCTTATGGTCACAGGTCTACTGGTCTAATTAACATCTCCTTGTCCATGGTGGAAAGGGTCCTAAGATCAACAATGAGAGTGTTCCAAATGTTAGACGTAGAGATTTTGAAATTAGAATTCCAAAGTTTGTCATAAAATCTAAGAAACAATTCTTTATAGCTGTGGGATCAAAATAGTCACGATCAAATGAATCCCTCAAATGGTCAATTCTTTTCCTATGATTGCAGATGCGGGCAGTATTATGAAAGAAATTAGTATTAGCATCCCCGTCCCTTAACCAAAGGAGTTTAGCTCATTGTGCCCAATGGATGGAGTTTTGCCTAAGAAGAGCAGTTTGTTTGTTATATAAAGCTCTAAGATCATTTTTTATACTAAGGTTGGGATCTAAATCAGCGTCCTTGTTCTCAAGCCTATGGATGTCACTCTCAACATTCTGGATGCAAACATCCAAAGCGGACATGTCACGGACTCTCCAGTCAATAAGAAAATGCTTCATACGGGACACAAAATGAGAGAAAGCATGAAATGGAGAGCCATTGGCATCACAATTCTAAGCATCAATTACAACATTGTGACACCCAACATAATCAAGCCAGTAATTGTTAAACCTAAAGGCATTACTTTTCCTATGAGTATAGTAATTGGCATTAAGGAACAGAATGGCATGATTGGAAATGGTTTTAGCTAAATGATGTTTGGAGAGAGAATCGAAATGAAAAGCCACGAAGAATTAGCTAAAACCTGTCTAATATGGCCCATCATCTAGCAAGGCCATTTTGACCATTACACCAAGTGAATTGTGGGCCAGAGAAACCCAGGTCAACAAGTTGATTAAGCAAAATGAATGCATTAAAATGTCTAGCTTTACTATCATTACACAAAAAAAATGTCACCTCTATGTTCAAAATCAAAGACCATAGCATTAAAATCACCTACAAGCAGCCAGGGAATATTAAGAGAAGACATACCATATAAGTGCTTCCAGTTAGCTTTTTCCAGGGAGAGAGTTTGGGCATTATAGATGAAAAAAAGAATCAAGTGGTTTGGCTTGCTCCCAAAGATAACGAGGTCTAGAGAGCACCTGGAATAGGGGATGAGGGTGATCTCATTATAGTGCTTTCGCTAAAGAACAATGATTCCTCCCGAGAATCCACAAGATGGGACAATCACCCACTCCTAATTTTTGGTGAAACCTTTGCAGAATTGCAAAATTCAAGGTTTGTGCGGGTTTCAACAAGGCAGGTGATGCTTGGATTAAGATTAACAATGCACTTCTTGATGTTGTCAAGTTTTCTATGGTTCGACAAACCCCTGCAATTCTAACAAAATATTCTTAGAGAAGTCATGAAAAGCTAACGGTAAAAAAGAGAATGAAAAAGGAACGGCTTCACCAGATGAAGGAGAAAAGATTAGCTCTTTGTGCATCTGCCCTTCTTGGACCGATTGTCGGGTCTTAGGCATTCTTTCCTCGACATCGCTTCGAAATTGCTCTAATCATCAAGGTCATCCTCTGTCTCAAATTCGGCTTCATCATCAGGCTCCTTCATCATGATATTATCTTTGGGGGTTACAGTTACTGGGTTTTAGGATTAAGGGCACTGTTGATTGTCTACAATCATATCGTGAGATTCTTCTTAGTTCAATTGGTCCTTCGGACTCCGAGGGGCTTTCTACCAAAGGAGAGGGATGTCATTAGACGGGGTTGAGCAGAGGTTTCCATTAACGCATGTTGATCCATGTCCTCTTCTCGGTTTAACCTTCGTTTAGGAAATCATCCCATTCACAGAGTCTGTTAACTTCCCCAAAGAATCACTAGTGCCTTTTTTTCAAAGCGGCGCCATCAGGATTGTGGAAGATTACTCCTCCTGCTAAATCCCGAGGTCGTACTCCCCTATCTTCTTCTTCTTCCCTTTGTTCCAATGCACCGTTTCCTCAAGATGTGCCAATGATTGAGAAGATCTACTGTTAAATTTCCTTTTCCTCCATGAGCCCCATGCAAAGAACGTGTTTAACTGGAGCCTTGCCGCGTGTTGTTCAAAGGAGCCATCCTTTCGGCGCATGTCAAGCTCTGGGCACACAGCTTGCTCCCAGGAAATGGTTGTCGATGAGTGGCCCCGTCCCTTCCCCAGCCTCGCTGCACCACCATCCACAATCCAAGCAAGGGGTCCTCATCTGGTTGATTTTTGGTTATCTCATCTTGTAGCTCCGGGGATCCTCCCACTATCTGTAATGGTGGTTCCACCTCACCTTGGCCAAACACTTCCAAGATGGTGCCAGCCCCGCCACACCGGTTATGCTAAGTTCCCTAGGTTGGAAGAGTGATTGCCTTTCCATCCCAAGAACTAGCACCGTCTGGTTGATTGCTGGCTACCTACTAACCTTTTACTTTTTCATGCCCAATACGGCCACACCGGTAGCAGAACACAGGTAGTTTTTCCAATAGAGAAAAGGAACCAGAACCTTCTTTCCCTTTGCTTCCACCCAAAGGCCTTGCTTAAGGGGTTGTGTCAAATCAACTTCAACACATATTCTTGTAAACTTTGCTTGGGTCAGCTGCTCTGTATGCTCGTTGATCTTAACCAATCTTCCAAGGTAAAATCCAATATGTTTTAGCATCTCAAAGTCCCAAAATTCCATAGGTAAATGGTGCAGTGGCACCCAAACAGTTGCCAAATCTAATTTCTCGAACAACAGTTGAAAATTCCCTCTCCATACTCCATAGCATCAGCTAGAAAACCATTCCACCTATCGTCCGTGGACCTTCTCACCGTAATTAATCCACCATCTCAGGTGTTTGGCCTTGGATAAGATAGTACCCGTTAGGCATATCAGCAGTTGTGAAGGTCCCAGATGAGCCCCACAACCAAATCAGGGTGTCTCGGAGTTGATCAAGAAGGATGGCCTTTCCCAGGAATTTACGAAACAATGTTGATTGCATCTTAAGTTCCATTCTAGAACAATATTTAGCGTCCACCACTATTGAGTTTGTCACCAATGATCGAAGTTTCTTCATATTGATTATAGGCTTCACTTGCATTTGGGGCTCAAATTTTGTTTTCCCTTCTTTGTCCACAATTGTTGCCCTAGAGTGGCCATCCCGATGGGGTTGAGCAGCAGGAGCTTGTTGTGGGCCATGGAAATCTTTACCCCCACCTACCATAGCAAGTGGGTGAAGGAGAGCTTTAAGTTTAATCTGCAAAGTAGAGTAGTATGGAAAGGAGTAGCACAATAAAAGTTTAAAGATGCCCTTAGCATAAAGTCACAGCTTTAATTAATCATGGATCGATTAGTTAGTTACTATTATAACTTCTGGTTCGACATTAGCGATTTTGGTTCTTCAAGGTTTTGCACCTTAATTTACCATTTAAATGTTGATTTTCTTTTCATCTTTTACTTTTTTTTCCCTTTAGTTTTTTTCCCCTACTTTTTCTTAATTTAAGCAGCTACTCTAGTGATTTGAAGGTTGTAGACGGCAAAGCGTTTATGGTGTTAGCTTCTTTTTTATTTGTCATTTATGAGACACGTGTATAGCAACTCGTTTAGTGATTTGCTTCATTTTTAATCATATATTATGGATTATCAGATGCTATAAATCCCATCTGAGTTTTCCCTTGCAGTACACTGTTTTCCTATGGTATAAATCTTACACTCAAGGATGCATGTTGGCAGAACACAATTCTATTATGACAAGCTTGCGAAATAATTTTCCCTGATGAATATGTACTCTTGTAAATTTACAGACTAGGACCTTAGGTTTAAATGATCGTGATCAAAAACTTGCAACTTAAGGAGACTAGATGAAGGTAGGGTGTCAAAAGTAAATATATATGGAAACCAAGTTCTTGTTTTATTTCATATTTGATGATGAACAAAAGAGAGTTTAAATCATTAAATCATTTATTGTTTCTAAAATTGGTTTTATAAAATCAAATCAGACTGTTTAAATTTCTGTGATTAGTGCTCAAAGTGCATCAAGGATTGAAGAATTACTTTTAGAAGACCAAAATGTCAAACGAAAGCGTGAGCGTGCTCAAAAGCAATCCTCTCTTCTATCAAAGCTTACTCGCCAACTAGGTATCCATGACAACCGGGCTGCTGCTGCTAGCTGGTCCAATGGGGGCAATGGAGGTGACTTGCTTATAGAATAAATTTTTATTTATTGAATTTGTTTGCTTTTATATGCAAGCATTGCCAAGTTGGATTAGGTTAAAGACATCACGAACAACTCTCAGGGCAGAATCCATGCATACTACTATAAAATGTTCAGGTTTCCAATGCTACTGTTTTTATAGACTTGTATAATGATATCGTTTTGAAATTCACTCTCAATGGAAAATTAGGTGACACACTAATGCCTCAGTCCATCACTTACTACCTTCAATCTGTATCATGTTTTGGTTGTTTTACTTGTATTATGATTTTGCTATTCAGTCCATCACTTGTTAGTCCAACGCTTGTTACTTGGGTTACTGATAACTGTGATCAAGTTTTTTAATGCGGTACAATATGTTTACAAAGGACATTATTATTTAACTTTTTCAGAATTATGATCTATTTATTATTTGGACTTCGAATAGTTAAATGAACATACTGGATTTGCAGAAGCCAGTACGCGAACCAGCGCACCTTCGGGTGATGATTGGAGATCTGCATTTGATGCTGCAGCAAATGGTCCCACGAATTTCTCGAGATCATTTGGTGATTCTCGGTCCAACAGTGTCAATGGTCACAGCCGGCGATATAGTGATCCGACACAGAATGGTGATGAGAACTCAGGCTCGAACTCTGGCAGCCGACGCACACCCAATCGTTTGCCACCACCACCACCCTCTCAAGGAGGTTCATCATCAATGTATAAATACTAGGCAGTTTGTCGTCTAACCAATGGCTTTTTTTTTTCTCCTCCTTGATGATGATGTGTGTGTTTTTTTTAATTTTTATTTGGTGCGCATCTTTTTGTGCTTTTCCGTTTTTGAGTGGGCTCTTTCAGGCTGGAAAAACTGCAACGATGTGTACCCTACGTTCTTAGACAACTATCATCTATATATATAATTTCGTTTTCTTTGGTTTCTTTTGGTTTTGCCTTTGGGGAAGGGGATTATCATGGTTAGCTGTGCTAGCTTTATTGAATATTACTTACGTTTTCAAATGTTCTATTAACTGTAATTTATGGAGTATTCATCAGATAATGAAATAGATTGATATATATTCAACATAAGAGTGCAAGGGGGAGGATAAGGGTTCATATCTTTCCTTCGATAATAGTATTTTTGTATTGATCATGCACTGTTTACTTTCATATCTGTCCGTTCTTTTAATAATTTCTTAAATGGGAAGTATTTGCTGATTAATAGTCAAAAAATATGTAAAGATTGTTTTGGTTCATCATGTAATGTATGAAGAAAGTAAATGAATAATTTTTCAATTTATTATCATACAAAATAACATTAAAGTATTTTGATAACCATAAAATGAAGGGAAATTATTACTGGTCACAATTAGTTTGGAAAGGTGATCATGGATTGATGCCTCTACGCATTAACTAAAACATAATTTAACTAATGTTTAATCTGAAAGCATGCCCACTTCCTGCATATTCATGTTATCCAATGAAGAACACGCAGCATTTTCATTTCCATAACAAGAACTAGAAAAATAATAATAATAATTACATTGGGAGCGGTTGTCTCTTCATTATATACAAGCTTGCATATTATTGTTTCAATTCTTTGTGTTATGTACAAGATTTCAATCTTAGATACAACACCTTTTATTCAGTATATAAATTAAGGATATATATAATCACAAGCAATTAGATATTGCTGATTTGGGGGATAGACCACATTCTCACTATCTTTGGATGCAGTGATGGTGGCCTTATCTGCAGAGCAGGACTAATTGCAATCAGGTCTAAAAAGAAATTTCTTGGTACACGCATCCCCCATACATTGATTGATTCAAGCTTGCGACATTTATTTACAAGCATGATGAGTCCGGTCTCTGTAACATGGCGACAGCTCCAAAGAACAATAGCCTATATAATCATCATAAACGAAAATAAATAAAGCATGCAATGAAAATTCTAGACAGAAAGATTGCAGTTGAACCCCCACTGTAATTAGCTTGAGCAAACAACCCAAAACTTTAATTAATAAATGAAAGTCGAACAGATACTCAGCGGTATCGATGGAAGTCAGCAACAAGTAGTTTATATTAGTAATAGATGCAGGAATTTCTATTTACATTAATTAATAAATCTGATAGTGGTACACAAAGAGTTTGATTATTGGCTAGTAGCATAAATCAAAACATTAGAAAAGAAGAGAGTTTCATAAATTAGGTCACTTTAGTAATAGATGTATAGTGTTTGTGATTATTAACTAGTTTGTTTTGCTCACAAGTGGAATTGGCATATCTTTACCAGTCACTAAAAAGACCAATTAAACGGCTTAAACCCTCAGAAATAAACCATAAAACAAATGTCTAACAGCTCTAAGTGTTGGTTTACTTCTTAGGCTTCTTCAGTATCATTATGAAAACATCTTAGTAGATTTTTAGTCAGCAGGTATCTATGAAATTCAATACTAAATAATAGCACATAGCAAATGATCCAGGATATAGAAAAAAGCATCCTTTCATATGACACAATAAAATGGGTTAAACTTTAAACCCATAAGATGAATCTAAAACATGTAAATTTTCCAACTGCTTTATTAAGTGCTGGTTTGCTTTTCAGGTTTATTTTATGTCATTACTGAGGCATCTTCCTAAATGTTTAGATGACAGGTATTCTTGAAATTCAATACTAAAATAGCAAATGGTGAATGATGCAGGGATAGAACCTTGCCTTCAAATGCGGACAACTATTTGCAATTGCAAATAAAGATTCATCTGTAATAAATGTACCACCAACATTCAGGTGACGAAGGGAAGTGGCTTCTGAAACCTGGAAAAGGCCAAAAGATCTCAGTGTAATCAATATATACAATCGAAAAAGAACCTCATGTTGAAGTTAAACCAAAGTTCATATAATATTTTTAAAGGGAAGAGAGGATGATTAGATGATTAACACAGCAACAAACTAGTTAATTGAATGGCAATAATTAATCCACAAAAGGTTTAAAAAGTCAAACTTTCACTTGGTAATAATCAAATCCTTTTAGACCTTCTGAGGCTGTCATAAATACAAATATACAAAGTCCTCAAGAATTGTTTATTATGAGGAAAGAAAGGTTCATACCAACGGAATTACACCTTTATCAGTGATTCGTGCCATACCCCACATGGATATAGATGTCAAATTGCCAACACATTTTGCCAAAGATATCTTGTATAATCCTTCGTCAGTTAAATTGCAACGCCAACAACTACGAGAACTATTAAAAAACACACACACAAAGTACATGAGAAGGGCTTCACAAGAAAATAAACAAAGGCACAATTTCAAAATTCTAGCATGGATAGAAACAAAAAGATAATAATAGTCAAATCTAATGATAGGGAAATATGAAAACAAGACAAATAATCATGCCTCACAAGGAATTACAGATTAAAAACAAGTTAATAAAATATTCTGTAAAATTTTCAATAAAAGCAATGGAATTGTTTTTCTAATTCCATCCCAGCATCACTTGGATGGGAAATATATCGTATATAAGTAAGCATTCTTGATGTACTGCTCATTCATTAGAATATATAGACCAAAATTTCTCATTTTCAAGCAAATATATATATATATATATATGCAAAAATCTCAGATTATAAAGAAAAAATATTATATATAAAAAGAAAAAAGAAATCATTTTTCATTTGCCCATTCATCTAATTCAACTAATCAAATCAAACACAAGAAAACAAAAATTCCTCTTCCTGCTTTTAGTTTCCAGTTTCCACTCAATCAAAACAAACCTAAAAAAAAAAACTTTCAAACACGCAGAGAAAGAGTTGAAGAACCACACGTACATATCGAGTTCCTTCAACCCATAAGCGCCATGAACGATTCGCGCGGCGATATCATCATCAACATTGAATCCAGAGAGACTAAGCCTCTCTCTCTGAGCCAGAGACTGCTCCACCCCTCGCTTCCACTTCCTACAAACCGCGCTCGCTCTATTCAACCAAAACCCAAGATAACAACAACAACATCAAATCAACATTGAAATCACAACAATAACAAATAAAACACAAATCAAAAACACTCTCACTGTGCCAATTCGCTGAAAGAGGGAATAAGAGAGAAGATGAATTCCAGGATATCCACTGGAAGCCTCTCAATCTCCGGCTCCTCCTCTTTCCCCATCTCCTCCTTTTTTCTTTTTTCTTTTTTTCTAAAGGCCCGCAACCAAAAAGAAGAAGAAGAAGGGAAGAATTAATATAGGACAGGGAAGATGAGTGAAGAATGGGAAACGTCCCATCACTCGTTTCCAACCCGTTTCCCATCTTAGTGTTGTGGGCCCCGGGTGGCCGTCATTGTGATACGTTCCAGCTTCTGTCTTGCTTTTTTGGCTTGTCTTTATGGTTCAGGTCAAACCGTTCCAATTTTTCTATTTATTTTTATGTTGATTTTTACTCTTTTCTTCATTTTTTATCAGTCGTAAATAACCGAATCTCACATACCATTAGTTATTTCAGATAATTTAATAAAAAATTAGTTATCTTTTAAAAATTACCCCTAATTTATATCTTCACATTTCTTTCTCATATTAAATTTCAAGAAAAGAATTGAATAGTGTTATGGTAACTTTGGAAAAAAAAATAATAAATGCTTCTTGATGTTCAAAAATGACAGATAAAAACGAACATAGGTTTATGATTGATAAAAAAAGAAAGGAGGGAGTATTTTTTTACCAAAATAGAATAACTGCCTATTGCCTATTGGTCCCAAGTTTCAGAAGAGGAATTGCAAAATTAAATTTACTTATTAGTTAAATTTATATTCATCATTAATTAAATTTTTTAACCGAATTACTGGATCATGAAGGTATTTATAGTTTAATCCTAAATTAAGTATGATTTATTAAAAATAATAAATTATAAATAATATGTAGTACAAGACCATTGAATTTATCTTTTATATATAATTTTATTATAATATTACGAACAATATCTAATCAATAGTCATCCATTTTGATTAGAGAATTAAAAAATAATTGAAGTGATTAGCAATGCATCCTCTATATATTCTATTAATTATATCATCTCAATATGTCCATAGATTGAAAGTATTTATTTTATTTTATTTTCAAACTCCTAATTGGGTATTTAAAGGAAGTTATAGAAATAAAAATTAGGGAATCATTGAATGTGTCAAAAATTGGAGAATTAATAAATTATTTTTTAAAATCTAAATTAAGTTGGTTGTTTTAAAAATTTTGAATAAGTGAAGTTTCAAACATTATGATAATTATGCCTTCACTGTGAATATTATTATTAACTTCTTCTATTACATTCATTTCTCCCGTGCATAGCACGAGCGTAACACTAGTTATACATATTTAAAATAAAAAATTATATATTCTGTGAATGAATATCTTTTAAATGGTTCATGGATTAACCAAATAACAATTTATTCCATGACCAATTATATATTTTTTTAATATTTATTTTTTAAGCCAAAAGTTTTAAAATATTATTTATTTCAATTTTGTTTACTCATTTATATTAGCTTGAATAGTAATTCAAATCAAAGTTGTCTAACCTGGTTGTTAAATAAATAAATAAAGTCTGAGGTTAGTAGTTATACTAAATATATAAGCACAATATAATAAACCTTTTATCATAACTTAGAAGTTACTTGGATACTCGTTCATTTTGAAAATCTTTTATCATAACCTACAAGTTATTTGAATACTCGTTCATCTTGAAAGTTATTTGGCTCAAATTTGACCATTATAAATTTTTGTATATCTCAAACATGTTTAGTTGACTAAAACTTTGTTTATTTACTAATTAATTAAATCTATATTCATGACTACTATTTGTTTTTTTTTATAATTTATAATTCATATGATAAAAAAAAAATAGTACAGCCTAACAATAAAGCACATAAGTCTCATATGAGAAGTTAGGAAATTGAATCTCTCCTCATGTATAGTGAATAATATAAATAATCAGTAACTTATTCACTTTGTCAAAAATAATAATAATAGTAATTTGTACGATCATATAAGAAATTTTACATGTAAACATACAATATTATATCCTTAACTGTCAAAAACGATAAAATAAAATTTAGTTTATATATATATATATTTGCTGCTTCTATTAAACAACTATCATAATTTAAATTTATTTATTTATTTATTTCTAACTTAGATGTTAGAAAAACGTGTGGCAACCAAACTTTTTTGACAATTTGAAAACTTAGAGAAAGAATATTAAATAAATTGGTGTTACCTACCAAGTTAATGCGATATTAATTCTATGTCATCGAAATCTTCCGCTCACCGGCATTTTTTCCTTTTTCATCCTTTGTTTTCAGCCTTGCCAAAGTTTGAAATTATTAAAAAATAGGGTTTCACTTGGCTTATTTGTGATGACACCATTCTCTCAACATCATTGCCAAATAATGAGTGTTGTACTTGTATCATTTTCCTTGTTCTATATTCAACTTCAAAATATAGGAATTTTTTTTTTTTTGTGATGACACCATTCTCTCAACATCATTGCCACATAATGAGTGTTGTATCATTTTCCAGTTGCTTTAATACCTCCTCAATGCCTATGTTTGTCTTAATCTATAATCAAATTTATATGCAAATCCATTAATTAAGAGGGCTGCAAGCTAACTATGAATCTAACTTTCACTTTCAAGTTACAGCTTCTCTAAAATCTAGCTTCTAAATAAATTAGAAAATTTTGAATATAAATCATAAATAATTATCCATAATTTTTGGAGAAAAGGCGTAAGCAGAACCCCGGGACGTGCGACGTGTGGGAGCAAGCTCAGCCGACCCACGTGCCCTAACCTTGCGTAGGACATGAGATTCGATCCCGAGTCCTCTCCGAAACGAACGCCCTACACAAAGGACACGATACCAATTGACCCAAAGACTGTTGATATTATCCATAAAATTGTATTGGCATGAAACAACAATTTATCCTTAATAATGCACATGTCCTAATTTGATTTCATTATCTAATATTTTGATAACTTCCGAAGTTCATTAAATCTATCCATCAATTTAATAATTTTTCAAAACTAACAACAATGTATAGTTTTTATGTAGCTCATACGATAAGATTAATTTGGGCTTTACTAGTATTATCATAGCTATAAAAATTAAATAAAAAAAATAACAAATTTGAGTTATAAATGAATAGACCAAAGGGCATTTAACTTGACGGTATAAGATCCCCTTCACATAGGATGAGATGTGAATTTAACATCCCCTAATGTGAAAGGTGAGGATGCATGGTGGCTAAACATGATCTTTGATAGTAGAGTCTGACTCCTTAAAAGAGTTCCCTTTGAGTGTTTAAAAGAGATACATATATAATAATAAAGTAGAATAGCTAATATAATAAAATATCAAACCAAATAACATGAGATCCATCTAATCTAAAATTAAACTTGAGAAAAAGATAAACAACATCTATATATTTGAAATGGATAAAAGATGATTTGTGGAAGATTGATGTTTGATTTTGGCACCACACTTACGAATATAACTAAAGTGGCTTCATCACAGAGCCCATTAAAAGCCAGGATTTAAGTGTGGTGCCAAAATCAAGCATCAATTCCCACAACTCTTTGTTATCATAAAAAGACATGGAGGAAATATTAAGAGTACGGAGATTGAGAAGGGTTATCATGGAAAAGTAATTGAGCCCATAACTGTACGCTTTGTTATTTATAGAAACTCTAAAACCATAAAGTAAAAGTGTAAAACACAAAAAAGATGGCCAAACTGCTACAATGTCATGAAAAAATAATTTAGGCCATGTTTGGATTGCATGCATTGAAAAAGGTGTTCCATTAATTAAGTTGGGTAGAATAATTTTTTAGAAGTGCTTTTTAAATGTAGAACCAGGGCATGCATGAGATGCATTAAGAAAACCAATCCAGTATTTGGCCTTTCATGGTCATCAACATTGAGGACCACTAGGAGTGAAGAGCAGTATATGGGTTATAATGTTAATGTTAGTGTATTTATTTATTTTATTTAAATAAACAAACCACATCAAAGATGTGCATAGGTACAAAATTAATTCTTTAATATATATGAACTATAAGTTAGAGTTTGAACATATCTCTGCAATATAATATAAACTAAAAAATAATTGATTTGTTAATGCATTATTTCTGAGGACAAGAGATGTCAATTTCCGTTTCAAGAGTTAACTGTATCATGGCATTTGATTTTTTTTTTTATTATTATTTATTTTTATTATTATTATATATATTTTTTTATTATTTTTATTTTTATTTTTGAATGGACAAATTGTGTAAGGATAATACCTACTGTAACACCAGAGATTTTCATGAGCAATAAATTGGGTTTATGGGATTAGGACAAAGAACATTTTAATAATTTTCCTATTAAAAATTCCAAAATTTCTCACTGTTTATCACCAACAAACTTCATATGTATGTTTAAGAGATGCAGCTATACTTATTACCCTTCACAATACGTGGTGAATTTTTACAGCTTGTCCTTACTCAACCATCATGGATGAATTAAAATGGATGTCCCATTCAATGTTTTTGCAAACGGGTAAAAATGGCCTAGCTAGGAGCATTGATTCTTTATTTTTGACATCAATTAAACAAAGATACTCACAAGTGGCTTTTAAAGCATGCTAGCAATATTATACACATGCCCCAAAAGGCCTTCATCTACTGATACTGTTCTATCGCAAGAGATATTTTATGAAAATTTTTATTATCTAGAATTCAAAACACGACGAATACAATGGTGCTAAAAAAAATTTTAATTGTAGAAATAGATTTACAATTTAATCTCTGTGTTTCTCAAATAAATACGCATGAGTTGGATGATCAATTCTCAGTGAGTGAAGTGCGCGTCTTTAATTTGACACCTAACTTGCCCATTTTATTTAAAAAATAATAATTAACATTGCTCTAATACTCATGGGTAACATGGAGGGCCTTGCTTTTTCACACCATTTGAAGTCTTGCAGCACACTTACTTGGTTTTCTCTCTTGATTTTGTTGATATTATGCTCATTGGAAATCAATTATTTCAAGATATAACTACCAAATTTTTTCAAAGAGAATATCCAATGCTTCTTTGGAACATATGCTCAAACTTTATATAATATTAATTATGATTTTGAGAATAACATGGATACTACCCAAAAAAAAAAAAAGGTTATGTTAATATTAATTCTGATTTTGAGAATAACATGTTTTTTCATCTTAGTTACACATTCTTTCTCTGTTTCTCATGTTGATTGGTTTGGTTGATGGAAGGACTTTGCTAGATTTTGGATGCATCTGTTGGATGTGGGTCCTGTGGGTCCCACATGTTTTACACTCAAACCTTTAGTCCCACATTGCCTAATGGAGAGAGTTGCTAAAGAATTCATTGCTATAAATACATGCCTAAACCATGAACCAAAAACACACACTTGCTTATTTCTTCTCTCATATTCTCTTTCTTCCGGGTGTGCTTTTTGCGTGCCTGGAACCGGGCGTGTTTTTTTACGTGCCTGGAAAACCCAATTATTCTGTTCTCATTCAGTGGTTCTTTGCCTGAACCTTGTGGGTGCGCTTGGGATATCTCGACGCCAAACGTGCTAGGCTACGAGAGTTCTTCCTTCCCGGGTTAGTGTATCCTACGCTTGGAGTGAGGCCAGAAAATCCTGCACGAGAGAGGCCAATTCAGCGTTAGGGCAGTGCTTCCGCACGCCTACCCCAGGCTGGAAATTTCTAACTATTATTTTTGAATTATTATATCACTGTGATTTTGTATTATAGGTTTACAACTCTTGTTTATAGCATTTGCATGCTATTCAGTAGTATATTTCCTACATTCTAACGCTGAATTGGGTCTTATACATAAATTGTTTAGCTGCAAATATATTTCTGTATTTTATAAGCATATTCTGCGATATTATATTTTGTACGCATAATACTATAGACTGTACTTTATACATAGATATCCTGTGTACTATATTCATACATATAATATTGTATCTCGTATTCTTATACATATAGTTCTACGATGATTGTATTTTGCTTTTACGCACATTAAAAACTTGCTTGTGTCACATTAGTAGACCACGAACTTGATTAACGTACATTACACACACATGGATGCACTAATCGATGCTTCGTGTAAACCTCGTCAAGTTTGACGGTAAGGTGAACTTTAGGAGGTGGAAACATCGAGTTTGAATTTTTGGTTGTACACCTTAGGAGTATCCACGACTCTTACTCTATCCTCCGATTCGATTCCTCCGATCTTGATCCTAGTGGACTTCGCCGATTATCCATCTCAACTGTAGACCAAACATCTAGCTCCTTAGCTCCTAGTAAAAACTCTCGAAGAGATCGATTTCCACTGCCGCCATAGAATTCTTAGCATCCTTTCTGATCGTCTTTATGACAAATACTTTGATTATAAGACTGCTAAGGATATATGGAGTGCCTTAGAAAAGGAGTATGGCCCTGATAATGCTACTAGGATTAGCCACCTGAGCATAGAGTTTGAAAACTACAAGATGGTAGACGGAGTAGAGATGGGAGAACAGATTCACACCTTTCAGGACTACCTTAGTGCCATAGAGAAGTGTGGTACTGTGTACAATGAGAGCCACATTGTGTCCATTCTCCTGAACAAGCTACCACCTTCTTGGTCAGGCTTTGCAAATGGACTTAGACACAAGATTGATTCCTTGGACCTTGTAGGAGTTTACAACACCATTAGAATTGAGGAAGCCAACCGAATCTTCTCTAAGGGTGTAGATCCTCATAAAGGTCGGGTTTATCTAACTGAACATAGTGATAGCCCTAATAGCTCTAAAAGCTCTAGGAATACCCACTCTTCTGATAGAGGTCGTCAGTTTTCCCCTAAAGGGAAATCCTTTAAGGCCAAGGGCAAGCCAACCCATTCTCGTTCTCAAACCTCTCAGCAACCCAAATCTTCTACTTCTAAACCTTATGAGAAAAGTCCTAAACATTGTTTTGTTTGTGGTAGGACAAACCATGTTGCTCGTGATTGCTTCTTCCGTAAGACTGAACCTGTCAGCAAAAACTCCGGTCCACCCAAACCGCAAGTAAATGTACTTGAGATGGGTGAACCTTCCTCTGGGACATTCTTTAGGTCTCAAGTGGAGGATGTGTAACTCTTGGAAATGGCTCAGTAGCACACGTGTTAGGGAGAGGACGGATTGATTTGAAGATGACATCTGGGAAAGTTCTCACTCTGTTCGACGTTCAGCATGTACCCGACATTAGAAAAAATCTTATCAGTGGTTCCCTTTTGATTCAGTCTGGTTATAAGATTGTACTTGAGTCAAACCGTCTTGTAATCTCCAGGAGTAATCTTTTTATTGGTAAAGGTTTTGTATCTGGTGGTCTGTTCAAGCTCAATGTATGTGAACCTTCTAATTTATCTATCAATGAAAGTTCTGATTATCTTTCTTCCTCTTCTTCTGTTATTTTGAACATTGAATCTTCTGATCTTTGGCATGGAAGATTGGGTCATGTGAACTTTGGATCCATTAGAAGGTTGATGAACCTTGAACTGATTCCTAAATCCAAGATTGATCAAGTTTCTAAATGTCAAATCTGTGTTCAAGCCAAATTACCCAAGAAACCATTTCCTCGCATTCACCGTAATTCTGAAGTTCTTGATTTGATCCACAGTGATATTTGTGATTCTTGTAGACCTCCTACCAGAGCGGGAAACCGTTATTTCATTACCTTTATCGATGATCATTCCCGATTCTGCTATATCTATTTGATCAAATCCAAAGATGAAGCCCTTAGCAAGTTCATGATTTTCAAAGCCGAAGCTGAGAATCAGCTAGGCAAGACCGTTAAGGTTCTTAGATCTGATAGAGGTGGAGAGTATACTTCTAATGCTATGTCTTCATTCTATGAACAGAATGGGATTATGCATGAGTTTACAGCTCCTTACACTCCTGAGTCTAATGGGGTTGTTGAAAGGAAAAACAGGACATTGATGGACATGGTAAATGCCATGCTATTAAGTTCTGGCGTACCCGAGAACTTGTGGGGGGAGGCTTTGCTCTCAGCTTGTTTTATCCTGAATAGGATTCCTTTTAAGGACCGTAGCACAACACCCTATGAACTTTGGAAAGGAAGAGCCCCACGCTCAACTACTTCAAAGTGTGGGGGTGTCTAGCTAAGGTTAAGATCCCACGATCTTAGAACCCGGGAAGATAGGCCCTAAAAACCTTAGATGCGAGTGTTTGTAGGGGTATGCTCTAGATAGCAATGTTGGAAGATTCCTAGTTATTAACTCAGAGGTGAGTGAAATAACTAGAAACACTATCATTGAAGCTAGAGATGCTGTCTACTTTGAGAACATCTTCCCTCTGAGATCAACCTCCAATCCCGGTCCTTACATGCCTCGACCTCTAGCTCTACTTTCGGATCGGGTTCCTATCCACATGCGAGGGAACCTAGAAGAAGCAAAAGAGGTAGAGTGGAAAGGAACCTAGGTGATGATTTTTGTCATCTTCATGATTGAGGATACTCCTACCACTTATCAAGAGGCTATGGCTTACGTTGATTCGAGTTTTTGGAAAGAAGTCGTAGATGATGAGTATCACTCAATCATGAGTAACCACACCCGGATACTTACTTCCCCGCCTCTTGGGAGTAAACCTTTGGGACTGTAAATGGGTCTTCGGGGAAGAAGTCGAGACCCGATGGATCCATTGAAAAGTTCAAGGCCGAGTTAGTTGCAAAAAGGGTTCAAACAGAAGAGGGACTTGATTACTTTGACACCTACTCACCGAGTTGCTCGCACCACCACCATTAGGATCCTTATAGCACTTGCCTCTGCTTTTCGGGTCTTGAAATCCATCAAATGGATGTAAAGAGCGCTTTTCTAAATGGTGATTTAGAGGAAGAAATTTACATGGAGCAACCTGAAGGCTTTGTTATTCCTGGACAAGAGCACAAGGTCTACAAACTTGTAAAAATCTCTTTATGGATGAAGCAAGCCCCAAAGCGGTGGCATGCCAAGTTTGACTCTACAATCATCTCTTATGGATTTGTTGTAAACAACTATGACGAGTGTGTTCTACGATGAAATTAGTAGATGGCAAATGTGTTATTGTGTGCTTGTATGTTGATGATCTGCTTATCTTTGCTTCTGATCTTAATCTTGTCTATAATGTCAAGAACTTTTCCGAGCGATGAAGTTTGATATGAAAGATCTAGGAGAAGCTAATGTTATCCTAGGAATCAAGCTTACGAGATCGAGTATATGGCATCACATTATCCCAATCTCATTACTGCTGAGAAAGTGTTGGAGAAATACGGATATCCGGATTGCAAATCTGTTGCTACACCTTTTTGACCCCGAGTGTACACCTTAAGAAAAAAACAAAGGTGAACACAGTAAATCGGGGATCTCTATGCTCAGATCATAGGATCTCTGATGTATCTATCGAACATAACTAGACCTGACATCGCGTATTCCGTATCTAGACTGAGTAGATATACCAGTAACCCAAATCAAGAACATTGGTTTGCTCTTGAGAGGGTTCTCGATTCCTAAAAGGTTCTATGACTTTTGGACTGAGGTACTCTGGATTCCCTAGTGTGGTAAAGGGATACACAGATGCCAACTGGATATCTGACTCGGTGAGATCTTAAATCAACCTCGAGGGCCAAGTATTTTTTTACTTGGTGGGGGAGCTATCCAATGGAAATCTGCTAAGCAGAAGCTCAATTCTAGGAGCACCATGGAAGCTGAATTGATTGCGCTTGATTCTACATGCACAGAGGCTGAGTGGATTAGAAATTTACTTTCTGAGATTCCTGTTATGTGTTCTCCTATGCCTCCTATTGCTATACATTGTGATTCTAAATATGCTATTGAACTGTGCAAACGTGAAAGTACTAATGATAAAATGAACAGGCATATGCGGATCCGCCACAAGTCAGTTTGGAGACATCTGAAGCACAACGTTGTGAGCATTGATTACATAAAGTCAGAGCTAAATCTAGCAAATTGCCTGACTAAAGGCTTATCGAGACAAATGATAGCCGAGGCGTCGAGGGGAATGGGGCTAAGCCCATAAAGGTCAATAACAATAGTGACCCTACTTCTTTGAATGGAGATCCCAGGATAGAAGTTCAAGGGAAGCTATTGATTGGTTGATCGGGAGAAAGCATCTGTATGCATATTTGAGATATGTACTTTTAACCCCATTCCTATGACGTGTGCTCTCATGTAGTGGTGTAAAAGGTCGAGCATAGCTCTTAATGAGATCAAATCTTTGGTTAAGCGAGATATTACACTACAAATATCTCCGGAGATCTCACCTATTTGGAGATAGTCAGTCGGGTAGCAGCTATGAGAGTCGTGAGCTAACTCTCTAATAATCTCCATGAAATGATATCGAGCGCATGGCGATAACGCGCCAACCCCGTTTATCCAAGAGCGATCACAAGATCATCATTAAAGTTGAATTCGATTCAAGGAGTTGTAGTTCAAGAACTCGGGTTCACTCATGTCTCTATCGAGTTGGAAACTCTAATGAAAAGTTGAGGTTCAAGTCTTCGAAAGACACCTTGGCTTGATCAAGTGAAAACCCAAGGTTCGAGCGATTCATCTCTTATTCTTTTGATCATATTTTTTTGATTGATTATCTTCCCAAAAAAATCTTTGTTGCATCTCGCTATCATTGTTGGTCGTACTTAGGTTATGAGTGTAGTGGGGGATTGTTGGATGTGGGTCCTGTGGGTCCCACATGTTTTACACTCAAACCTTTAGTCCCACATTGCCTAGTGGAGAGAGTTGCTTAAAAGAATTCATTCTATAAATACATGCCTAAACCATGAACCAAAAACACACACTTGCTTATTTCTTCTCTCATATTCTCTTTCTTCCGGGTGTGCTTTTTGCGTGCCTGGAACCGGGTGTGTTTTTTTACGTGCCTGGAAAACCCAATTATTCTGTTCTCATTCAGTGGTTCTTTGCACGAACCTTGTGGAGTGCGCTTGGGATATCTCGACGCCTAAAGCGTGCTGAGGCTACGAGAGTTCTTCCTTCCCGGGTTAGTGTATCCCTGCGCTTGGGTGAAGCCGGAAAAATCATGCACGAGGGAGGCCAATTCAGAGTTAGGGGCGGTGCTTCCGCACGCCTACCCCAGGCTGGAAATTTCTAACTATTATTTTGAATTATTATATCACTGTGATTTTGTATTATAGGTTTACAACTCTTGTTTATAGCATTTGCATGCTATTCAGTATATTTCCTACAGCATCATTCTTTTTTTTCCCTTTTATTTTTAAGCTTGAAATATATGCTATTGTGTTTCTCCATAGATTGATCCATATGGTGCAAATCACTGAAAAACATGAAAGAGATCAGGTACAAATTAAACAGGTGTTAAGTCATGAAAAATAATAATTGCTAATCAATTCTCATCCATCACAAAAAACATAAATGTCTTTCATTCAATATTATAGTAGTTTATTTGTAAACCACTGATAATATATGATAATACATGCTGAGAACTTGAGGCATGTGCAAACCAACCCTGATTGATCTCTAATTGTCAATAATGTAATAATATAATCAAATCAAAGAGAAAAACAGCTATCATGCTCCACCGTTGACACTAACATCATCTTAACTCTCCTATGCAAAAACAGAATTGAATTTCAAGAAAATATAGATTGTCCTTGTAGCAACATGAAAACTATAAGAAATTTGACTTGCCTATATAATAATAATTAATCAATTAATTAATTAATTAATTAATACAGCAAATCTTAAATAATAGATTAAAGAAGATGCACTCTTACAATTTTATACCTTAACCGCTCGGCCTTTGCCATGGTGGCACATGATGTCTTATTTTTTATATATTTTATATTATTTTTATATTTTGTAATTCTAAATATACCTTTTATAAAAAAGAAGACGTGAAGTCTCTGCATCCCCTCATCTATTAGCATTCACATTGACACTTTCAAGTCATAAAACTAGAGTTATTAACTTATTGTTCTAAATGTTTTTTATCGCAAATATTATTCACTTAATTTTTGACAATTTAAAAATAAATAAATAACACACAAGTTAATTAGAAAAAAAGTACAAACAGACAAAAATATAAAATAATTAACTTATACAAAAATAAATGACGATAAACAAAAAAAAAACCATAATAAAGATACTTCTTGCATTTTTTTTTTACTTTTTTTTTCTACTCTTCTATATTTAAATTGAACTAGGTGCCACATGTAAAAATCCCAAATACTTTGAAACTCAATAGTGATTTATTTAGGAAATCTTAATTAACAATGTTTAAAATCTTATTTCAATTTTAAGTAATTTAATATAATTGTCGATAAATATTCGATTTATGTGAAAAGATTCACATATATTTAATTTTGTAATGTAGACATTAGTACTTTTAAAAAAGTTGCACTTATAGTTAAAAATACCATTTCTCAAAAAGAGATTTATCCCTTTTTTTTCTTTAATCTACAATCGTGTAATTGAATTAATATCCTTTCATTGGTTCTTTATTTTTTTCTTGAATATTGGAGTTATTATTATTTTTATTATATTTATTTTTTATTTATTTATTTTGGTCATAAAAGATCACGAGTCACAAGTTATCAATGTTAATTGTTGTTTTTATTTTTTTTATGAATTTTACATTTAATATAAGTGGAAAAGTTGCAGCAAACTTGATATATCCACAGATAAATAGTGTTTTTTGTTGTTATATGCATTTGATTTAAAAAAAATAATTACATATAATAAAGCTTATTTTTACAAATATGTCACAAAATATACCACATAATATATCTTCTATTGCAATATATTTAAACCTTAAATTTAACACATGACACTAGTTATAATCAACATTAGTTAAGTTAAAAATTAATTAATTCCAAATGAAAGTTCAACACGTTTGTTGTTGTTGTTGTTTTCTTTTTCTTTATTTTTTTAATAAGACACTTCAACAAAATTTCAAAATAACTTTTATATAGACTCTGTTGGGCTTGACTTGGCTTTTCAAACAGTTTGAACTATTGAGGAAAAAACGTGCCTGATTAGAGAGTTCACATGCTGACTCTAATTTTCATCAAAGTAAACAGAGTTGAGAGTACCACTTCAACAAAAAAACCAACAACCAATTGATAGATAAATATCAGTATTTATAGCTGATATGATTAGAAACTTAGACTTATATATATACATATATAAGTCTAAGTAAGAAGACAAATCCTCTAGAAATTAAAGAGTTCATCAAAAAGATAGATGAGGACGGTGATACACCAATTACAATAACTTAATGTACCATGTGAAGCGAATTAATATATGGAGTAATGACCGCTTGATATGCGCTCAAAATAATAGATCAGAGATCATAACCTGATAGTAGTAAATCTCATTATCTAGTAACTTTAGAACGATAAAGAATATAACTCCTCCCATAAAAAAAAAAGTAAAAAAATAGATAAATAATAATACTATACAATATTGTTATAATAATTTTACACAATACTGTATAGTACTAGCATGTATGGTTTTGACTCTGTGCCACTCACCTGCCATGCATATGATTTCTCAATTAATCATCTAATAGTTGTTTTATGCTTATATAATAAAATTTATATTTTTAAAATTAATTGATATAATACTATTCATTATTTTTTTACCTTTTTTAAATCTATTTTAACTAGCAATGTTACTAGCAAACTATATAAATTAAACTCCAATTAATTCTATATTGGATACAAAACAAACATATTATTTTGTTACAAATTCAAACAAAATTTAAACTAAAATATTATTTTCTCCAATACCAAATTTTAAAACCTTTTAAAAAAAATCCACCAATGTCATAGGACAATATATATCATCTCTCTCCTAACACCAACTCTATTTATGATTTATCCATATTTTTTTTTTTAAAAAAAAAAGGAAAACATAATCCCAAAACATATACAAAGGTCAAAGAACACCTAAATCAAAGCTGAACAGCATGATCCGTAGTGATAGTAGGTGAGACTTGTGTTCTTAATGGCTTTATCTCTTGCAATCAAATCTACTACCAAACTAACTAGACAACAAAATAAGGAAAAGGCCACAAATGGAACCACTGATGCAATTGAAAGAGATCATGGCTTCAAGTCAACAAACCTAAAGAAATTCTCAAACTTGCTCTCTCTCACCTCTCTCTGCCACCTCTTCAATCTAACACCCTTATCTTTAAATGCATGGCCCCACCACTGCAGAACTCCTTCAAGCCCATACCCACTTGCTATCATTTATCTATTTCTTATTTCTCCGGCTTGAGTTCATATTATTTTGTTTCAGAACCGGATATTTTCTGATTTTGACTTATCATAATTTGATATATATTATTAATTTTTTTTAATAACATATATTAAATTAGATCAAAATTAAAAAATATACTGATTTTAAATTTAGACAATATGAGCTCCTCCTCCGTCTCCACCAATTGTATTGTCACAAACTCATAAACAAGAAACTTAGAACTGAAGAAAATCAAAGAGGACCAAGTTGAAAGGAAATGGCTCCAATCCATTTTTAATTTTTATTTTGATTTATTAAATTTATTATTATGTTTTTACTGATTGCATGATGTTCAAAAGTGTCTTTTTTGTTTGGTGTGAGAATTTTTAGTCTACATTTAATAATTATTTTATTCAAATAATTTAGGGAGTCAATTGTTGTACTAGTTTGAAAGCACTGTTAATAATAATTGATTGTTTTAATATATTATCTTCTCACATGATTCTATTTTAATTTCTATATATTATATATTGATAGGTTCTTTATGTATATATGAAAAATATTAAACTTTTTAGTAATAATTACTTTCTCTATTTAAAATTTAAAAATTTAGGCGCTGTCATAGCAAGATTGAGTTTAGTGAGTTTCTGTTGGTAAGTTCTGTTGTGCTTCAAAAGTTCATTTTAGGCCATAAGATGCACAATTTAACATGTTAAAGTAAACTAAAATATTTATTCCAAAACAAATAAAATACAATAACATACAAACACAATGGGACCACTCACAAAATAAAATAAAATAAAATAATAATAATAATAATAATAATAATAATAATAATAAGGTATTTCATTTATTCGGATCGTGGAAAATTCAAAACCTATTTTTATTGATATTTAAATAAAATCAATTTTTTAACATAATTATTTGATAAATATGAACCAAACCACTATCAACAGCGCTATACATGAATTTTTTAATTATATCCACAAGATCATGATATTTTTAATTATACCATGTACAATCACATTTGTGATGTCAGAAATATATAAAAACTTTTTAATTGTATCACACACCGTCATATTATATTGTGATATTAGAGATGTACAAAATTTTTTTGATTATATCACGCACTCATATAAAAGTTTTTTGATTATATCACACACTCATATTGTGATCCAGTACTATAATGAAAAAAAAATCAAAATTATTGAAAAAAAATAAACTTATAACTTCACCTGTGAATAATTGTTGGAGATGTCAATAAATTTTTTAATTATACCATATACTCTAGTACACTTTTAAATTATACCATGCAATTCCACATTATAGTACATTACATTATAGTACATTATGGTGAAAAAAAAAACCAGACCCATAACTTCACTCATAGAACATGATGATTTATATGATAGTAATAGACTAATAGACTGATGGATGGATAACAAGTAACTAGTATTTTATTATTAATATTTTATTCTCTCTGTAAGAATAAAAAATTGAGGGCTCCTACTCAAAACATACTTGTGGTTTAACTACGGTTCAAAAAATAAAAAGTTAAAATTAATCTCCTAATTATTCTCTATGTTAAAAAAAACATCAAAGACTCATGGTTAAATGGTACTCATAATTTAACTAGAGTTTAAAAGATAAAAAAATTAAAATTAATCTCCTAATTATTCTCTCTGTTAAAAACCTAGAGGGCTCATATTCAAATGGTACTCGTGGTTTAGTTTAACCAGAGTTTAAAAATAAAAAATAAAATTAATCTCCTAATTATTCTCTCTGTTAAAAAATCCAGGGCTCATATTCAAGCCGTACTCGTGGTTTAACTGCAGTTTAAAAAATAAAAAATAAAAATAAAATCAATCTCATAATAATCAAAATATTAAGAAATTTATTATTACCAAGATGACAAAATATATAATATCTTCCAAACAATAATTAACAGAATCAAATGTTTATGATGCCAGCCATGTCTAAAACACCAAAAGGTCTCAACTTTCCAAACAGAAACCATAATAAATACATATTTATGATATTTTATTTCCCATATACACATACATATGCATATATAATAATAATAATTATTATTATTATTAAAATTTCTAAATTTACCATATATATATATAAACCAAAAATAAAACATTAATTAGAACCTCCACTGCCAATCTCCAAAGAAAAAGAAGATGATGATGAAGAAGAAGAAAGAGAACAAAACAAAAAAAAAAAGAAGAAAAATTATAACAAAATTCACAACTAATTAACTTGTTAACAAGAAAACAAAGAAACCCAAATTCGCTACAAAGTCCGGTAAATCTACTTCACCTGAGGTCATCTTAATTTCCAATTTTTACCATGATTTTTCTTGGATTTCAAGCTGTTAATCTTCATCGGAAGTCTCAGGACTTGGCCTTAGATTGAGATCCGGATTCTTATTCTTGCTTTGATGATGATTCAGAACGAGCTCGGTTTGGGCGGCGTCAACGCGAGCCCCAACCTCCATAGCCTTCTTCCTGATCGCAGCCGCCGGTAAGGGTTCGGCGTCCAAATCGGCGCCATCGGCTTCGATCTCGTCGGGGAAGTTGAGCCGAGCCGATCGGCCACGGAGATGGAAGACGGCGGTGTCGTAAGCCCGGGCGGCAGCGACGGCGGTGGCGTAAGAGCCGAGCCATATACGAGATCGCTTGTTGGGCTCTCTGATCTCGGCGACCCACTTGCCCCACTTCCTCATCCTCACGCCTCTGTAGGGGCGGCCCCTTCCGGTCGCCGTGGCGGCTTGGTTTGGGGCCGCTTTCGTCTGGGCCGGCGCCGCCGTCTTCATCGTCTCCTCCTCGCTCGCTGAGCAACAGCAACCCCCATTAGTATCGTTTGCCCCACCTCCTTTCCCTCTTTTTGTCCCGAGTTTTATGTGCGTGTTTTTAATTCTAATTTTAGGGGTTTTTTATACTCCGGCCCTTGAGAAAAAGTATAATTATTTCTTGCGCCTTTTTTGTTTGTTTTTTTCTAGTTTGGAAAGTGCCTGTATTATTTTTATTTTCTGTTTTTTTTTAAATTTTTTTTCCAATTTATATGAGATTATTCTTAATAAAAATAAAATTTAATAAAACCATCTTTATTATAAAATAAAGGATCATGATTGGAAAAAAATAAATAATAAATAAATAATTTATAATTAAGAGCTAAAACAAAATTAAAAAATTATGACTTAAATTTATATCAAAATATCAACGTCCCTTCTGGGATCCAGATTGGTCATGTTACGTTTCGTAGGGCGTTCGTTTTGAGGGAGGGCCAAGCCTTATGTCCCTAAGTGAGGTGAGAGACGCGTGGGTCGGCGTTGAGACTGCTCTCCCACACATCGACGTCCCCTGTGCTCTACAGTCTTGTCATCTTTCTAAAATATATATATATATATATATATAAATAAACTTATATATAAATAAACTTAAATGTTATTCTCAAATTTATATTTTTTTCAGAAATATAAATAATGATAAAATAAAAAAATCCACATTTTTTTTTAAAATTTTCATAATTTTAAAATATATATAATAATGTTTTAATGTTATAATTTCCTGGGCAGTACTAATCCATTATTTAAAAAAAACAGTATAATCATTTATTTCGATCACTGGTGGTTTATCAGAAATATTTGTAACAACAGAGACAATTTTGCCATTTTAAGAGGGCCGACGCGCAAAAGCATGAAGGTACGTGTCGTGATTTGGCTTAAGCGGTTGTCGGGCAGGGGCGGCGGCCACGTATTTGAATTTAGGGTAGAATCGTAAATAAGTAATAAAGAATGCGGGACTATTTCGCCGACAAAGCCGCAGCCTCCACGTGGCAGAGGGTGGCAGAGGGACAGCACGTGATGTTGCCGACGAGGACGTTTCCAGTTCAGCCACGGAAACCGCTCGTGTTCACGAAGACACGTGCGCTTCCATCAACGATCAAAACATCAACGCTTGATCCAACGGCTGGGAAACGCTGATGAGGTCGGTGGAGTTATACCGTCCACGCAATGATTTGCGGGCGAAGTGGGAAATTAAGTGGGGTTCCCAATATTCTAAACTAGTGTTGGTTCTTATCTTATCTTAGTAATTTAAATATTTAATTAATTAATTAAATAGATGAGTAACTGATGAGGAATATATTCATAAAGTTTTATGTATAAAATATTTTATTTTTTTGTTATCGATTTTTCTCAGTTGCAATGCCGACCAAGCCGGCATCCAGATGTTTCTTTTTCATAAGCTGAATATATTGTATATGTTTTGGTTTTGGAACTTTCAGGTTATCTTCTGCACCAAATGTGGGCCCTGTTGACAGGAGGAATGGAGAGGCTACCAGGCAGGATTAAAATTAATATTATGTATTTGGATATGGTGTTTCTCACTAATCATTGGTTGGTAATTAGTATTAAGTTTCTTTGTTATTTTTTTATTAAGATGGAGAAATTTTATTTATTTATTTATTAGCAATATATATGAACAAGACACCGTACATATTCCGTTACAGTACAACCATGCATTAAGGAGGAGTTAAATTTTAATCTATTACTCAAGTGTTGAAAAAAAATATATAAATTAAATAAATTAGATTTTTTTATTTTATTATTATTATTATTTGATAATAAGACATAAACTCCTCTCATAATGAAAATTATGGAATGAACACCATATATATATGAAATGAACACCATATGTAAATGCTCTGATACCAATATATAAAGTGGTGATTGGTATTTTTATAATTTTAATTTTAAAAAGTTTAAAATTTATATAATATTTTTGAAATATTTTAATCTGTATTGTAGGAAAACAAATGTTAAATGAGTGTAAAGTCCCTTACTTCATTATAACCGAAAATCCTATAAGTCTTTGTATTTCAAACCTATTCCCATTTCTATTTTTTTTTATTTAGTTAATTTTATATGAAAATATTATTATTATTATTATTTTTAAGTATTTCTATTTTTTGGTTGATCGCATTTGCAAGTTCACACAGAAGACACAAAACATATTTGCGTCAGTTCCAAGGCAATATAAACTTGCCAAGCTAGCCTCACCGTAGTCTTACTAAGCCATGTGCTATGTTCACTTCTAGTCTAGCATGCCCCAGTGTAGCTCCTTAAGGAAAATGAAGAAAAAATATATTAAAAAAAAAAGGTAATTTTTATTTTTATTTATAAATGAGATGTTTGAGGTATGAATGTGAAAACAAAAGAAGAAGAAGGAGAAAACTGTGGAGAAATTGAAAACGTTTTGCAGACTTAGAAGATATTTTAAAAGTTACTGATGATCATCCATTCAGGCCATTATTTGTTTAAAATGGTAGGTAAATGGATTGACTTTTCTTGTTTAAGATACTATCATTTGCTATAAAGTTGTGAAAGTGAAATTTTTTTCACTTAAATAATTTTCAAATAATGAACTAAATTTATTTCAGATTTTTTTTTTATATAAAATAAACATCAGAATTAATGAAAATGATATTATTTCAAATCATTTTAAAAACTTTTATATCAAATGAACACACACCGGATCTTTTAAAAATCATAATAATATTTTCTCCCATACGATAGTGAGAAAATACATCATTTAACAAATTATTAGTAGTAGTAATAGAATAACAGTAGATTCAAACAATAATTATCATTAAATAAGAACAATTAAAATTTATGAAATTTAAAAATCACAGACAAAAATCAAGACAGCCTCATTTAACCATCACCATTTCATATATTTCCCTTCTATGGTTTTTGTTTTTGAGCTAGTGGAGTTTTACGTAATTAAACAAGAATTATAGGACTTTTAGTTCTAAATTTCTAATCCATATTATCGAATATCATCACTATTGACATGACAAAAGCAACAAGTGCCGACATGTCATATATATATGTACATTTAGATGTCATCGATATCAATCTCATTTGGTAGTAAAAATAAATAAATAATATTAATATATTTATTTATTTAAAAGGTGAAACCGATGCCTTAACTACTATATGAATATTGCATCTTGATATATCAATAAGATATGTTGTAAATTTTAAAGCCAGGAAAAAATATGAGATATAGTTTATATTTATATTCTTACTGAAAAGATAAGCTCGAACCTTAACTCACTCAAAATGAGGGCATATATAAATTAAAATATTTACTTTTATGTATATTTGTGATATAATTTGTCTATTTTATTAAACAAAAAATAAATAATAGACCATTGTTTTTTTTTTTTAATGTTTTATATTTTACTTTCTGGTTTACATATTCATATTTAATAATTAATTCTCTCAATAAAATTCAATAAAAAAAATTGTGCTAGTGTTATGTACAATAGATATTAATGATGTCTTGTTCGTGTTCTATTTTGCCACATGAAACATATAAATTGACAGATGGGTACTGATTGCCAACCTTAATTAGAATATATTTTATATTTTAGTAAGCATTATTCCACATAAAGTATGAACCCAAGGTTGCATGTGGACCCTAATGCGGTTGAGCTAAACCTTTGCACTTGTTTCTTCCCCGCATCACAAGCAACAGCTGTTGTGATGGGATTTGTACTTATTTCGATATTAAAAGGTTTTAAACTTTGATTTAATATATAAATATATAAATATATATATTAAAACACAGTGGATAAACCACTCAAAATACATTATATATATTATATTTCACTAAATAAATCTTACAATGAAATTGCAAATAAATTTACAACACATGTAGAAATAACAATAAAGATAGATTGCACATGAAGTATAATAAGTGAAGGGGATATATATCCAGCGGAGGAGGTAACACTTTGAACCGTTAAAAATAATTGACTATCCTAAAGAAAGAGTGAGAAACATTACTTTTAGCAAATGATCATTTTTTAAATTATTCATTAATAATAGCTCTATTATGTTAGGATATCACGAATGATCTTTCAATTTCTTTGTAGAGAATGTTGTTAATGACCATAAGAAAGGAGTAAAGAAATTTAAAATTGTATTTAATTATTATGGCCACATTTTCTACCTAGAGTCATTCATGTCCCGAGCTTTTTGAAAATTTCACACATAACAATATATTTTTATGTTATAGAAAAACATCCACAACAAGTTTACAAGCCGATTTGTCAAAAAAAAAAAAATTATGTTGAATTTTATTTAAGTATATTAAAAGCTTTATCATAAATTGATTCAAAATATTTTGAACTATGATTTTAATAAAAAATCAAATTAGTTCAATTAATGAATAATTTATATAATCACAATTATATTAATAAAATTACTTAAATTTATAAAATATCATCAACCAATTATACAATTTTTAATATAAAATTAATTACGTATTTTCTATATCATAATTTTCAACATTGGGGTTTTTTAAGTTGGGATAAAAATGGTCTAACAAAGTTTTCAATGAAGAGGAGGTGTGAGTGTCGTATTGGGTTGTGCAAAGAAATATATCATGTCGGTTGGTAATAAATGAATACACAAATTAATAATTAATAATTAGTGCTCATAACTTCCAACACAAAGTTAGGCCTATAAAATTTATTAACAATATTAAAAGTTAGCTGATAAATACTTGCTGTTGAAATCTCTAATTTTAAAAAATATTTAGCACTAACTTATTTATATAAAAAAACAAGAAAAATCTCTTCATTATCAACGGACCTGAGATCCCAATCATCAACTCATCTCTAGATTCACTAATTAATCAAAAATAAAACTTAATTAATATTTAATCATGCAATTATTATTAATAATATCCAATTAATATTTATACATTTATTATGAGTGATATTAATGTATTTTAAAGTATATATCATTAATTATTTCATTAATATTTAATTAAAACTCTGAAAATTCAGATTCTTTCACAGCTTGGTCCCAATCTCAACAAATGAGAATAGTGATGTTGGTTTGGTCGGTAAAGGCGATGCATATGAATCGACCAATAGATGCATCATGGGACCACTACTTTGCATTGAATGATTTGGAGTAAATTTTTATATTATAATACATTTACCTGTTTAATGGCGACTATTAAATCATGATTTACCTATTATAGTCATGGGACCACTACTTTGCATTAAAATTTAAAGATGTTTAATGGCGACTATTAAATCATGATTTACCTGTTATTATTTATATAATGATGTACGCTTGTTATTATGGTTTCACATAATTAAAGGGTGTGACATATAATTAAGTATTGTTTGATATTGTGTATAAATTGTTATGGGTCCAGCCCATATTTGCAATATTTCATATTGCTTTTGTTGTTTATGTTGGGCCTTTATGTTGGACTTTATATGCCTTATTTCTAGTCCATTTTTGGCATTGATATTAGGGTTTCAAGAGAATCTTCTTTTGGTGATTTTATTCTTTTGGTTTTTCGGGTACATACATGAAAAAGGCGGACGACAATCAAAAGAAGAAAGAGAGACTTAAGAGGGGTTTGTTATTCCCGGTTTTGTGTGCGCAGTTTTGATCAACTCTACGATCGGAGGTGCTCCCGTGGTCCGATTTTGCTCAAATTTGGCCAGCTTGTTCCCTGACAAGAAGGGCTTCATTTTGAACGGTCGGATCGTCCTCGAGTGCTCTCGATTTGGTCGAAACGCAGCTTTAATGCATCAGCAGTTTTTGGGTGATTTCTACACTTTTTTGCTCTATCTTGATCTCTTATTGTTCTTGAAAATTGTTGGTGGGTTGTGAATCCTTTGTTGACTGATTTGGGGGTTCTTTTGCCCTCAATTTATCAATAAGAGAAGTAAAGGGTGGACTCTCGAACGGTCTCGTGGTTTTTATCCTTCACATCGAGGGGTTTTCCACGTATAAATTGGTGTGTCTTTGCTTTGTGATTTATTATGGGTTGATTGAATTGTTTAATTGGTTGGTTGTCTTGATTGTTTGACTTTGTGAGTGTCGTAGAGACCTCCGGCGATCTTTTTCAAAGTGGTATCGAGCCGAGTTTAATTTGTCACATTATGGAGTCGAGTAGTAGCCATTCGATGGTAAAATTGACATCAACTAATTATTCTATTTGGAGACCTATGATGGAAGACTTGTTATATTGCAAGGACTTGTATGACCCAATTGAAACTGTCACCAATTCTGATGGTAGTGTTTCTAAACCATCTAAACCGGATAAGATGGAAGAGAAAGAATGGATAAAGTTGAAAAAGAAAGGCTTTGGGGGACTATTAGGCAATGGGTTGATATCGAGATTTTCAACCATGTATCACAAGAGTCCCACCCATATGATTTGTGGAAGAAATTGGGAGGTCTTTATGAGCGGAAGATCGCTCATAATAAAGCTTCTTTGATTAAGAAACTTGTTAATTTGAAATTGAAAAAGTGGGAAGTCCGTTTCGAGCATCTTAGTGACTTCCGGGATATTATTAACAAGTTGACTACCATGAAAAATTTGTCTTGATGATGAGTTGCGAGCTTTGTTTCTATTGAGTTCTTTTGCCGACAGTTGGGAAACCTTGGTTGTGACTATTAGTAACTCTGCTCCGGATGGTGTTCTATCTTTGGATGTCATCAAAGAAAGCATGTTTAATGAGGAAATTAGAAGAAAGGAGATGGGAGTTGATAATTCATGGGCTCTTGTTGTTGAGAACAGAGGAAGAAGCAAGAGTAGGGGTTTCAAAAAGCCACAATAACCCAAGAAGCGGGTCCAAGTCCGAGTGATGGGAAGAATGTGACTACATGCCATTATTGCAAGAAGCTCGGTCATATCAAGAAGTATTGTTTCCAGTCCCGAAAGGGAGCAGAGGAAGAAGAATGACTCACATAAAGAGGAAGATGACAAAAACACTGCAGCAACAGCTTCTAAGAGTGATGATGATGTTACTTTGATTTGTGCAACTTTTGAGTGTTATCATGTTGATAGTTCGGACTCGAGTGGCTTGTAGATACAGAGTGCTTCATACCATTGTGTTCCTAGAAGGGACTACTTCATGAACTACCAAGTCGGTGATTTTGGTAGTGTTAAGATGGGTAACCAGAGCTCAGCAAGCATTGTTGGTTTAGGTGATATTCGTGTGAAGACTAGTCTTGGATGCATACTTACATTGAAAGGAGTGCGCCATATTCCTGATCTACGCCTTAATTTGCTCTCTGCTAATGTGCTTGATCAAGAAGGCTTCCGACACACCTTTGGAAATGGCAAGTGGAAACTGTCCAAAGGTTCTATAACATGCATTTGACGAGGCGAGTTGTGTTGCTCTTTGTACAAGACATATTTGAGTGTATGTTCCGATGAAATTAATGCAGTGGAAGATAAGAATTCCCTAATTTGTGGCAATCGAAGATTGGGACACATGAGTGACAAGGGTTTAAAATGTCTAGCGGTAAATCTCTCATTCTCGCTGATACTACAGTTGCTCTTGACCCTTGTGATCATTGTCTCGGCGGAAAGCGAGATAGAGCTTCTTTTTGCTAGGGAAGTCTACTAGGAGGCAAACTAAGTCGGAGCTTGTGCACTCCGATGTCCGTGGTCCCATTGAGGTGGAGTCAAATGGGTGGCAACAAATATTTTGTTACCTTCATTGATGATGCTACTAGAAAAAAACTTGGGTTTATATGTTGAAGACCAAGAGCCAAGTGTTTGAGACATTCCGAAATTTCATGCTATGGTGGAAAGGGAGACGGAAAGAAAAATTGAAGTGCCTCCGCTCGACAATGGTGGTGAGTATACTTCGCATGAGTTCGGGAATTATTGTTCACAGCAAGGTATTCGACATGTGAAGACAGTTCCTGGCACTCCACAACATAATGGTGTTGCAGAGAGGATGAACAGAACCATTGTGGAGAAAGTGAGATGTATGTTGAAGATGTCTGATCTACCTAAATCATTTTGGGCAGAGGCAGTGAAAACTGCAGTTTATTTGATCAACCGTTCTCCATCTATTCCTTTGGGTCTTGACATTCCCGAGAGAGCATGGAAGGGATGTGATCCCACATATTCACATCTTAGAGTCTTTGGATGCAAGGCATACATGCATGTGCCGAAAGATCAGAGATTGAAGCTTGATTCCAAGACTACTCCATGTGTGTTTGTTGGCTATGGTGATGAAGAGTATGGGTTCAGGCTCTATGATCCCGAGAAGCAGAAGGTAACGAGAAGCGAGATGTAGTGTTCTTTGAGCATGAGATGGGAGCAAAAACTTTTAAGGGCAAGGTATCATTCTAACTCAGATTCGCTTTATTGATACTCATCGATGACTCTTCCGTTCCTTACATTTTCGTTGAACATCCAACACATGACGATCTTGATGCAACACATGATGGTATTGAGGAGGTACAACCCTGATGTTGATGATGATGTACCACGGTTTGATGATGCTCAACCGGATGATGAAGAGGTTCATGAGCGAGTGGAACAACCTACTTCGCCGAGTGGATGATGTTCAGATTAGAAGGTCAACCAGAGATCGTAAACCTTCTACAAAGTATCCAAGCACAGATTACATCTTAGTCACTGATGAGGGGGAGCCTGAGAGTTTCCAAGAAGCATTGTCTAGTGAAGATAAAGATCTTTGGCTCGAGGCTATGACAGAGGAGATGGATTCTTTGAAGAAGAATCAGACCTATGAGTTAGTGAATCTTCCTAGAGGCAAGAAAGTCTTGAAAAACAGATGGGTTTTCAAGAACAAGAAAGATGGTGAGAAGATAGTGAAGCGGAAAGCTCGATTGGTGGTCAAAGGATGCAACCAGAAAAAGGGCGTTGACTATGATGAAATTTTTTCTCCTGTTGTCAAGATGACTTCTATCAGAACTATTTTAGGGTATGTTGCAAGTCTTGATCTTGAGTTGGAGCAGCTTGATGTAAAGACTGCTTTTCTACATGGTGACTTGCATGAAGAAATCTACATGGAGCAACCTGAAGGCTTTGAAGAAAAAGGGAAGGAAAGACTTGTTTGCAAGTTGAAGAAGAGTCTTTATGGGCTTAAACAGGCACCAAGGCAGTGGTATCGGAAATTTGATTCGTTTATGACAAGTAATAGTTATAAGCGGACTTCTGCAGATCCTTGTGTGTATTTCAGAAAGTTCCCTGGTGACAACTTCATTATCCTTCTTTTGTATGTAGATGATATGCTGATAGTTGGGCAAGATTCAGTGATGATTAGCAACTTGAAGAAAGATTTGTCCAAGTCATTTGACATGAAAGATTTGGGTCCTGCAAAGCAAATCTTAGGCATGGAGATTGCTCGTGACCGCAAGGCTAGAAAGTTATGGCTATCTCAACAAAAGTATATTGAACGTGTGCTTGAAAGGTTCAATATGAAGCATGCTAAGCCTGTTAGCACACCACTCGCATTACATTTTAACTTGAGTAAGAGATCTTGTCCTACAACAGAGAAGGAGAAAGCAAGTATGTCATCTATTCCTTATTCTTCTGCTGTTGGTTCCTTGATGTATGCTATGGTGTGTACAAGGCCCGATATTGCACATTCTGTTGGTTTGGTGAGCAGATACTTATCCAATCCAGGTAAGACTCACTGGGATGCAGTGAAGTGGATCTTCAGATACTTGCGTGGCACTTCCAAACTTTGTTTGTGTTATGGAGGTGGCAAACCCTGTTCTTGAGGGATATACTGATCTGCAGACGTGGCGGTGATCTTGATAGTAGAAAGTCTACTTGAGTTATGTGTTCACACTTTCGAGGGAGCCATTTCTTGGCAATCCAAATTACAAAAAGTGTGTGGCCTTATCGACTCATCGAGGCGGAGTATATAGCATTTGTGGAAGCAAGTAAGGAAATGCTTTGGTTGAAGAGGTTTCTCCAAGAGTTGGGTTTGGAACATGGTGAGTATGTGGTATTCATGATAGTCGAGTGCTATAGATTTGAGCAAGAATTCCATGTATCACGCCCGCACCAAGCATATTGATGTTCGATATCATTGGTTGCGGAATATTATTGAAGAAAAAGATGATGAAACCCGAAGAAAGTTCATACAAATAAGAATGGTGCGGACATGTTAACCAAAGTGAGTTCCCAGGAAGCAAGCTTGATGTTTGTGTCAAGCTTGCGGGTATGAGCTTCAAGTGGTGATTGAAGAGTGTTCATCTTCCCGTGTTAGGGCTGGAGGGGAGATTGTTATGGGTCCAGACTCATATTTTGCAATATTTCATATTGCTTTTGTTGTTTATGTTGGGCCTTTATGTTGGACTCATATGTCTTATTTCTTGGGTCCATTTTGGCATTGATATTAGGGTTTCCAAGAGAATCTTCTTTTGGGTGATTTTATTCTTTGGTTTTGGCTGTACAACATGAAAAAGGCGGACGGCAATCAAAGAAGAAAAGAGAGCTTAAGAGGGGTTTGTTATTCCCGGTTTTGTGTGCGCAGTTTTGATCAACTCTACGATCGGAGGTGCTCCCGTGGTCCGATTTTGCTCAAATTTGGCCAGCTTGTTCCTGACAAGAAGGGCTTCATTTTGAACGGTCGGATCGTCCTCAGGTGCTCTGATTTGGTCGAAACGCAGCTTTTAACTGACATCAGCGAGTTTTTGGGTGATTTCTACACTTTTTTTGCTCTATCTTGATCTCTTATTGTTCTTGAAAATTGTTGGTGGGTTGTGAATCCTTTTGTTGACCGATTTGGGGGTTCTTTTTGCCCTCAATTTATCAATAAGAGAAGTAAAGGGTGGACTCCTTGAACGGTCTCGTGGTTTTTATCCTTCACATCGAAGGGGTTTTCCACGTATAAATTGGTGTGTGCTGTTTGTGATTTATTATGGGTTGATTGAATTGTTTAATTGGTTGGTTGTCTTGATTGTTTGACTTTGTGAGTGTCGTAGAGACCTCTGGCGATCTTTTCAAATAAATAGACAAATCTAATTATATATATAATTTTAGTAATTATAATAAATATTTATTCCACTGCTAAAAAATGAATTTTTTACCTATTTGCATTATTCATTTAAAACACTTCCATCTACCAAGACAACAGAGAAATAAATATTACAATGAATCTGCTGAAATTGTAAGTTGAAGAAGATAAATCATGATTGATTTTACTATAAACTAATAGTTGTATAACTTGTAATCAAATTGTTACCTTCAAAGTATGTCTAAACCATAAATTAATTTAATTAAAAATTATAAAAAAACTTTCTGTATATGTATGGATATCATTTGTCAATGAGAAAATTGTTTTTATATTTTTAATATAATTTTTTTATTTATAAAAATATTTTTAAATATAATTATTTATTTTAATTATTGCAATTAATCATTTAAAGTACTTGTTTTTATTTAATTAAATATATCACTAACACAAAAATGTTATTTCAATTTAATCAGTATCATTAAGTATCTAATTTAAGTAATTTATATTAATAAGTAATTTATGTTAATTAATATATTAATATATTGTTTGACATATTAGTTTAGTTCTTTTGCATGGAGGGAGGGAAGCTGTTACACGATGGATGACATATTAGTTTAATTTTTATTCTAATTTTATATTTTAAAAAATAATTTCAAATAATTTTTATCTACATCCAAACAGTTGGATGAGTATATTTTCATATAAAATATATATATGGTTTATTGAATTAAAAACATTCTATTATTATATTTGAAAAAATACAAATAATTTTTTAAAAATTTGATGTTTTTGAGATTTTATTAAATTTCGCAGTTATAATGGGAAAAAAATATTCACATTACACCTGAAAATGTAAAATTATGTTTGGTTTCTCTCATTTATCTAGGTTTATTGTATTTTAAAAAAAATCTAAAAAAAAAAAATATAACTATATTATAAAGGTATATCTTGTCATTATCTAGTCCACTTTAAAAATAAATTAAAATAACAAAACCATATATAATGGTTTATCCAGTGCGCATATAAGTTTATCATACCATATATTTTTTTTTAACTCCTATCGATGATAATATTATATCCGTCCATATTCTACTTTATCCACCAAACGAATCTAGATTTTAATCCAGGGGTAATTTTAAGATTAGCATACATCAAATGACCCATTTTAGGATAACAATAGATGAGTATGCATTTGTTTAAAAGAAAATCATCGATGCAATCTACATGCTTTCCACATTTTAGAAAAACACTCTTTAGTACATGAAATAAACTCATTACTATTCAGTTATTGCGCCCTTAATAATTGTAAAGATACTAATTATAATCGGCAAAAATTTTCAGAAAGTCACTTAACTTTACTGTGATATTAATTTGATCATCAAAGTTTAATTTGAATCAATATAGTCATTATTCTTTAATTTGTTTTCACCGGCTGGTGACTGGCCATATTCCAGTCGCCCTTTGCTTATGTGGCACCCGAGAAATTGACCAGCATGCTTACTTGGCCAGAACTTGTTAGCGGGTAAATTAAAAAAAAAAAAAAACTTAATGCCACATGTGTTTGAAGTCTCCACGTCATCTTCATCTTCTCACTCTCTCACAGCGAGAAGAAGAAGAAAAAGATGATGATGATGATGAGAAAAACACTAGCACTCAGCTCCTTACTCTATCTCCCTATTCTTACTGGTAATCTACTCTCCTTATACTCCTGTTCATTTACATTGTTTTTTCCAAACATTGTATCTACTTCTTCCTTTCTTGTTTTTCCTTAGTTTCAGCTCAAGAAGAGCATGAACTCTTTGTCAGTGAAGTAGACCTTATAAAACTCTCTTCCATTGCTAGCATCCCAAACTTGGGTTAAAAATCATGTTTTGAACCACTCCTTGTCAACCAAAATCACCACCATTGTTGTATCAAAAGGTCTTCTTTGAAACAAAGAAGATGAACACCAATGGAACTTAGTCTTGCCTTGCATGAGAAATCGCTACCATTCTCTGCTCAGATTGAGTTTGGCTAATGAAACCAAAGTCTCCATTGCCTTCTCACCTCAATCCTTTGTCCTCTAGAGCAAGTGCTAGTCCTTTGAAGAAGAGAAAGTTATCATCTTTGAGTGTGCCTTCATTGGGTAGGGGGTCCTAGGCCATAATCCTCCTCCATTGTGAGAGCATTTTAGTGCTTCAGTCCTCCTCCATTGCGAGAGCATTTCGGTGCTTCAGAAGACCTCACGATTTCATCATCTTCCAAGGAACGCCATTGTCTAACCTCATGGTTTCAAGTGAAACAGAGAAGATGAAGATGACGTGGAGACTTTCAAACACATGTGGCATTAGTTTTTTTTTTTTAATTTACCTGCTGCTGATGAGGACTGGCCAGGTAAGCATGCTGAGTTGGCGATTCTCAGAATGCATGGATTTCTCAGGTGCCACATAAGCAAAGGGCGACCAAAATATGGTCAGTCACCAGCATGTGAAAATAAATTAAAAAATAGTGACTATATTGATTCAAATTAAACTTTGATGATAAAATTAATACCACAGTAAAATCAAGTGATTTCCTGAAAAATTTTGCCAAGTATAATCATACAAGTCCTTCTTCCTTTAAATTCCCAATTTTTTCAACAAAACCCAAAAAAAAAAAAAAGTAAACATTTAAATTGACAATCCTACCCATGCCAAAATAATAATAATAATAATAATAATAATAAAATACCATCCATAACCTCAACGTTGGCGGATAAAATCTCCACTAATATACTCCTTTGAAAATTTAAACAAATATCCCAAATTTAGATAGACACATCATTCACGAGGCGCTCGCCAATCACGACTCCTCCTCCTTCTCCTTCTCCATCTCCTCTTCTTCTTCCTCTCTTTGAACCGTCTCTTCGCTTCCATTCCCTTTTTTCTTCTTCGAGAGCGACCCTGGAGACGTTGAGAAGAGGTATATAGCCAGGCGAGAAGGTAACAAGGCAAGCAAACCCTTGCCCATGGATTCTTTACTGCTTTCCGACTCCATCGTTTGCCCAAGGCTTGCGTCCTCATCTCGCCCCATGCTTGCCGTCGCATCCCGATGCACTGTGGCCCTGTCGATGATCCGGCCTCCATCTGTCGTCGGATTGAGCTCCGTTTTGCCTCGCCGGCCGCCTTCGTGTGTGGCCCGTGCTGGGGCTTTGATGACTGGTAGCCCTGTCTCTGTGAGTCTGTCTTCTCTTCTGCCCAGTGCCATTATTTTTCTGTTGTTTATTTGTGCTTTTTTAAGTATCAAAGATGCGAGTTTGATGCTAGTGTACTTTTTTTTTTGTTTGTTGGCTGGGGATTATACTGTTCTTAGTTTTGCTTGTGATTGGTTTGTAGGACGAAAAGAAGTTCAAAATATAGTATTGAACTGAGTTTTTTTAATAAGATCTTGAAGAATAACCGCTGACGAAGATGGGCCTTATTCAAATTATATATTATTTTTTATTGTACCTTTTCAAACTATCCAAATATATTTAAAATGTAAGGCAAGCCAAAATCATGCTTGGTTTGTAGTTTCTGATATCAATTATGTGAGCTAGCTGCTCAATTTCGTTGCTTTATCCCGAGAAGTGATTCTGTGTTTTAGTCATGCTTGATTCCTAGAAGGGAAAGAATGTAGCTAATTATGATATTCATAAGATAGGCTGGAACAAGCTTTTATATATTTATTTTGAGAATATGCTTTGGCTGTTTATATTGTAAATTGTTGTGCATTCTATGCTTTATTCGAGTTTAACTTAAAAAATAAAAATTTTAACAAAAGAAAGGTTTTTTTTATTTACTTATGTTCCTGTTTGTGTAGCGCAATGGTTCTGCCTTTACAGTACGTGATTTTATGACAAAGAAGGAAAATCTTGTTGTAGTGAAGCCGACAACTAGTATTGATGAAGGTACTAGGAATTTTTATTGGGCAGATCCTGCTTTTTGAACTATATTTTCTTATTATGGCTTGTTCTGGTTGACAGCATTGCAGATGTTAGTGGAGAATAGAATCACTGGTTTTCCTGTCATTGATGATGACTGGACACTGGTATGCCTTCTGCTTTCTTTGGGATGTCTCTTTTTGGGTTTTTCCCTTGATTGCTCTGTAAATTTTCTATGCCTAATTCTTCGGTACGATCTATTGTATTAATCTTCTGGTTAGTATCATTAGAGTTTTGTGTGCCATATCCTTTTCTTTCCATGGCAAGTCATTATCTTCCAGCTATCCCCCTACTTTGTAACAAAGAAAACAATTTGGTTATTCACCTTGTTGTTTTTATTTTTTGTATATATGCTCTTTTTGACCACTCAGATATTTTTCTCTTCTTGTTCTGAGTATGTTCTACTTCCATTTTGAGGTTAAACATTTAATAACAATATTATATTCATCTTTTTTCTCAGGTTGGTGTAGTTTCTGATTATGATTTGTTAGCATTAGACTCCATCTCAGGTTTGTAGTAATACTCATCTCTCTCTTTCTTCTCTTCAGAGGATTTAATAGATGGTTTGTGTGATGCTTGCCTAGCTTCCTATTTCATTGCCATATATGATATTGAATATAAGATCCATTTCATTATTCTCCAGTTCTTAAACCGTTTGGTTTCAATTTTTATTATGCATGATTGGTTGAAGTTATTGAGAAGTCTGAATTCTTATGGTTCTAGCTTGATAAGATTAGGATTTTATAGAAACATCTTTGTAAATTTGATTTTTATTTTTTTATTTATTGTAAATTTGTGATTGTATTTTTTTTTTTGAGCAAATTCTGTATTAGTTCTTAAAATTCCATTCTTCTGTGATTAGGTAATGGACGGGCTGATACAGGCTTGTTTCCTGAGGTTGATAGCACTTGGAAAGTAAGTAGTTCTTTTTCATGTCTAATTCAGTGTTTGATCATCATGACATCCTGTGTGTGTTTACATGCATTGTACTAGCTTCTTTATAAAAAAAATAATACATGTTGCTTTATTTGTAAAATTTAGTTTTCTTCATCTGATCATATGCTTTTGTGAACTTTTCTTCTTAAGCAACACAAATATACATGCAAAGGTGTTCACAGGAAAAACAAAAATCACCCATTGATGATAAATTATTGATTTTAAGCAGTCAGAGTCTCCCTCAAATTCCTTTCCCATGCAAGCGAAATGAAAAGTAGCGTCAGTGTTGTTTCCTTTACAAAGTTGGTGAATATCCAAATGTGTTGGATACACCAATGATTTAATTTCCAAATTATTACCATTTTATGATGCTCAACTCTCGAGGGTAATATTAAGGTGTACACTTTGTTGTGAATATTTGTGTATTAAACAAGATACCGATATTTCATAGCCAAAAATAATAAAAAATAATAATTAAAAAAATCCTCAACTTAATTATGTATGTGCTTTTTTGTGTTACATAGTAGGCATGTGTCAATTTGCTGTGTGCTGTCAAAGAATGCTGCTCACATATCTTGAGTTAGTTGCTTCCATTCTCCAGTTCTTACTCATATGCTTTGCTGGCATCAGAGGAAAAAAAATTGTTGTGGCTGAGCATCTAGCCACTAGATAGGGCACTCTCTTATAGACTTCGTGATTAGTTTTTGTGGTCACTCCCCTCTTTGACACCTGAATCACTATGGCAGAGATTGCCTGGTGTTGTGTTTGGATACCTGAACATATGATTTTTCTGCTGCTTTTAGAAACCTAGCACAAGCACAAAGTAATGGCTTTGCAACTAGGAGAGACTTGAGAGGCAAGTCTGGCCAGCTCTCTTTTTTCTTGTTGTTTTATGTAGATGAGTGAACATCTACCAGTGAACTAGTTTCTTTCATTTAGGATAGTTACATTCAAAGAATGAAAGTTTATTAGTTTCCCGCATTTTGTGGCATATATATAAGACAGTTTTGGATCACTGTGTTTCACTACTTCCTCTTCTGTAGATTTTCAATGAACTAGCTTCTTCATATCATCAGGATGATCTTTGTGTTTCTTTAATTTTTGCTCTGTGAATACCATATTTGAGCATCATGCTAAATTCTGAAAATTTGGCTATGGAGGCTCCATTTGATAAATAGTGTGGTTTCATTATTAGCTAAAACTTCTGGTTTTAATATTTTTCACATTTATAGATAAGTGCTCATTTATCTTGTGGAGTCATTGAAGATTTCTCAATCCGCTGACTAATTTGAGTTCAATGTATTCCCTTTCTTGATTAAAGGTCTTTTAGTAGCACGTGAAAAGGTTGAAGAGACTTATGGGAGATAGCTGGATTCATATATTTTAACATCTATTGAAAAGTAACCCTGTGATCTTGTTAGTTCTTTCGCCATCTACTCATTAGTAGAAGTGCTACATGTTTTGTTTTTTTACTTCCTCAAAGTCATGATCTAGCACCACTCACCAAGTTTGGAGATTTTTTAATGATTTGAAGAGATAACAAAAAGGATACCTTGTCATTATTTTGTTTGGATTAAATATTGTAGTACATGATAAAGATAGTATATCTTATTTGCTATTTGTGAACTTCAAGTCTGAGCTCGGTGATTTACTTAAATCTTGGCGGAACAACAAGATAAAATTCTCTATTATTGTCAAAATTGTACCCATCAATGGGATGCTGGATATTCTCTGACTCCTAACTGGTAGAGCAGTCATCTGAACAAAACCTTGTATTTATAAGTTGCAAAAATTCCCCGAAGTTTTTTGTCTGAAAACTTTGGTCTTAATGAATTGTCAAGGGTGGATTGGCATCCTATGTTTTTTTCCCAATTCATTGGCATCAATCAGTAATCCAGTATTACACTTTTGAGCACCTCACCCTTATGAAATTTCTAATTCATTGCCATCTATCAGGTTTTGAGCCTTGGCCTATAATCATTATTTGTTGCTTGTTTGATTGGCAAAATTTCTGTTTCTTTCCCTTTTAAATTTAATACTACTCAAATCAGTGTAGTCAGTCGTACTTTTTGTTGCCATGTTAATTAAAATCCTCATCTGTGCTCATTCTTCTACTATATTGGTTTTGTTGCAGACATTTAATGAGATTCGGAAACTTCTTAGCAAAACTTATGGTAAAGTCATTGGCGATGTGATGACCACCAATCCTTTGGTAGTTCATGAGACAATGAATCTTGAGGACGCAGCCAGGTTCTTTCTGAATTCTCTGACGTCGCAACATTTTTATGGCCATTTTGTTTTCCTTCTGATAAAATGCTAAATTTTTCCCCCATTTTTTAGATTATTACTTCAAACTAAATACCGTAGACTTCCCGTGGTTGATGGTGCTGGCAAATTGGTAAGACTACAACAACATCCGCTGCTTCAAGGTCTAATTGTATTCATTTAATTCTTATTATGTTGTCCATTCTCATTTCAAGGTTGGACTTATAACAAGGGGAACTGTAGTTAGAGCAGCGCTTCACATACAGCGCGGAAGTTCCCAAACATAGGCTGTGATGCAGTCTTCAGCAGTCGATGTTCGCGATTACATAGAGAAATACCATAGTATTATTCAACAGGCCAAGATATCATTTAATCCAATTAATATGTAGCTTTCTCAAACAAGCGGAGCCATTCTGTTTATTTTCTCGGTTACTATTAAGACCTCTCCATTGAAATAGTGTGTATATGGTATAGTTTACTTAGGAACTTGTTTCTTTACCTTATTTTTGGATGTATTCTATGTTCAGCTTCAATTTACAGAATGGAATTGATTAGGAATTGTCTTTAAGGTGCTTCTAGTTATTTGTAGAAAAATGATGTGCTTTCAGAATATATTTTCGTAACCAATTGCGAAGTTACTACAGTGATTGATTTCATAGAGAATTTTGTTGAAAAAAATGTGATTTACTTTAGTGCATTTGATATGTTTTTATTATTTTGTGTGTTAGTGTATTCACATGGTGAATTTTTAGTAGTTATTAATCCATCAAAATTGATTTATTTTCATGTCTGTATGTTTTTTTTAAGAAGATTGTTATGTTTGTAAAAAAAAAATGATTTACATGTCAATCATATGACGTGGCCGGGTGAATATCTTTTGGTCAACTTTAGTTAATCAATTGATGTGTCATCTGACGTGATAGTGAGACATCATTTCATGTACTTTATTTGTTATAGAGGGGCGCTGTAAACTTTATTCTGTTTTGTTTTCTCACAATTTGTTTAAAAAGCTGTTTAGTGTACTTTCATAAAAATTACATATTATTTATAAAGAATTCGTCAGAGGTTGGTGAAAAGGTTGTGATAGAGTGAGACAGACTCAAATCGGTATATCGACAATAACAAATTAGCGGCACTAAATTGTTACTGTTTTATCACAATCAAGGTTTTCAATCCTGAACCAGACATCGGAAAAGAATAGGGTCAAGGAGTTTAATCAGGTTAAAACTGGATCAATAATTTTTATTAAAAATAATATAATTTTTAATTATATATAATTAAAAAAATTTAATATTGAAAAATAAAAAATAAAAAAAAATAAAAATATGATTTTTAAAAATTTAAGCCAATATTTTATATAAATAAATATTGAAGTACACATTAAAAATGTGAAATACACCAAATAATATAAGAATAAACTAATATAAAATTAATTGAGAAGCATAAAAATATTCACAAGAAAATACACAATTAAGAAATTCATAAAAAAATTAAAATTAAAATATTCCCTTGGTCTCTCCCTTCCTTAGTTTTATAATTTTACATTATAACCCAAACATTAATATATTATAAAATAAAATAAGAATTAAAAAAAATTGGTACAAACCCGGGTTGATGACCCGGCCAGGTCACAGGTCCAATCACCCGGGTTGCCGGTTCAACCCCGGTTTTATTAAAATCCGGTTTTATATATTGAACCGGATTGGTTTTAAGGCTGGGTCAAAGTCAATCTTATCTGACCGCCCGATCCAGTCTGGGTCTGAAAACATTGACCACAATAGAACAATACTGATTATATATACTGTTTCGGCAAGAATCTTATTTTTTTAGTAGTACGAATGCGGAATTGGCCTAAAAATTAGAGAAAAAAAATTTAGTTGTTGGATTCAAATACATAGACAAAAAGACGTTATTAGGTTTGATTTTTTTTTTTTAATAAAATCAATAAATGATAAAACAAAGAATATATAAATAAAGAATTATACTAATTATAATAGTTTAATTGATCTTTTAAGAATAACCCCCTATTATATAACTTTGGAAAGTAGAATGAGAAGTAATCTTCACATATAATTTATACATGGGATCCAAAAAAGTGCATTGTAATAGAGATTCGAACTCGAAACTTCTCAATCTGAAGTATAGAAAATAAATTATATAAAATTGCAAACTTATTTATATGTATATATTTTAAAAGTTCACATTTACATAAATATTTTCATAAACGAGGAGTGTATATCCCCGTTGAAAAATATATATTTACACATACCTCTAAATAATTAAAGAAATTCCATTACATATATAATTTTTAAAAAAATTTCCCATAATAGACATGTACTATCATAAAAAAAAAACAAAAATTCAGATATTTCACATTACCATCCATGAAAAAAAAAAATAAATAAATCCCACATTATTAAAAAAGAAAAAAGATAACGGACAACACTACTCCCTGGCAATCACCCGCGGCAAAGAAGCAGTTGCCACGTCCCTTATCCGTAACGGCAGTCCTTTTACCGTTACCAGACAATCTCAGCCCCACCTTCCCCATCCAACGGCTGTCATTCTCTTCGTGGTCAGTTTAGGGTTTCCCACTCGAGTTTCGAGACGTATATCACTGTGACGCGGTCGCCGACTCTACACCGCTGTGCCACTGCGGTATCTCCCTCCTCTTCTCTTCTATCGCCGCCCTTCTCTCCAACTCTCTCCGATCTCATTCTTGTTATTCCAAAAAATTTCGAAAAAATGACCTAGAAAAAGCCTCTCATTTCCTCATTTTCAATCTCATTTTTCTGATTTTGCTTCAAAGACTAGTTCTTGATCGTTTTTGTTGTGAAAGAAGGCGGAAAAACAAGGAGTAGAGATGGCGCAGTTGCAGGTTCAGCCGCAGGCACCGCATTCTGGTACTGGCCCGGCGGGCAATGGCGTCGTTGGCAGCCAGTTTCCGACGACGTCGCTGTATGTTGGAGACCTTGAGTTGAATGTGACGGATTCGCAATTGTTCGATCTGTTCAGCCAGGTCGGCCCCGTGGTGTCTGTTCGTGTTTGTAGGGATGCTAACTCCCGACGCTCGCTTGGTTATGCGTATGTGAACTATAGCAACGCCATGGATGGTGAGTTGTTGTGTCTGGTTGGATTGAAGGTGAACAGAAGGTGGAATTTTATTGATTCGTTGTGTTTTACTTGTTTGTTAATGCGTTCTTCTTTTGTTTGTGCAACTAAATGTCTGTTCTTTTCTTGGATGAAAGTTTAGTTTAGAAATTAGTTTCCATAGATCATCTAACAGGATGATTAGGTTGGAGAGAATACTTGGACATGGTGCTTTTTATGGATGGTCATCATTACTCTTGACAATGCAAATGAGGTGAAAATGGTAGGTCTAACAAATGCTTTCCTGTATGACGTGATAATAGCTTTTAGTAAAATTGAAGAGAGACAGAGTAATGGTGGATTTTGGTTGTATACTTTGTTGTTTGATTTCTGTTCTTTTTTTTTTTTCCGCCGGTGCTCAATGTTGATGCTTGTTTATGGTTGCATATCTCATCATGCGTCAATACTATGTTAATTTTGTTTTTAACTCATCTTTTGGGCCAGTAGTCATATTTAAGATAAATTTGGAAACTTACCTCTTTGGTCTTGTTTAGGCTTTGTTCAAGATGTGTGAGCGACACTTAAAGATCTAATATTCTCTTGGTTCAGTCTGAAATTTGTGTAACTCAATGTTTTATTTGGTTCGGTGAATTTGATCTTGGCACTTCTATTTAGAGATTTATGTTATGAAGTTGCATATAGAGATATATTTGTTTGTTTTTTTTTCTCTCTACTGAGAATTTATTGGTCATATTTATTTATAGGTTCATCTGAAATTTCAAAGATTCTCAGCAAGAGAGAAATGCAAACTACTATCATAGTCTCATAGTCTCATAGTATTATATTGAATCGGCGGCTTGATTTTGTTGGGTCTTGAGTTATTTTTTCTGCTTCTTTTAGTGAGGCATAGATCTGAAAGGTGTAAGTAAGCCGAGACCACCCTATGCCATGTGAGCATATCTTTGTAAGTATTTTTCATGTAAAGAATGAAAGCTCTCATGATTGGACAATGGAATACATATTTCATAATATTGAGCAGTTGGTAATAAGATGCATAATGCAATGTAGAATGTGGTTTTCACCTATCATTTCTCATTTTGGTTTTGTTTTGTTTTGTTGTGAACAGCATTGAGGGCTATGGAAGTTTTGAACTTCACTCCAGTTAACAATAAACCTATTCGAATAATGTACTCAAACCGTGACCCTAGCAGTCGCAAAAGTGGGGCAGCTAATATATTTATTAAGGTATTTATCTATTGCTTTCGAACAACAATTTTTTCCCTTTCTAACTCCTGACTAAGGTTAGTTATTCATTTCTTTGGTTTTTATCAAGTCTATAATTCTAATACCTTGTTTGGGATTATCTTGTAGAATTTGGACAAGACAATAGACAACAAAGCTCTTTATGATACATTTTCTGTGTTTGGCAATATACTCTCCTGCAAGGTTGCTATTGATCCAAGTGGCCAATCTAAAGGGTATGGCTTTGTTCAATTTGATCAAGAGGAGGCTGCACTAAATGCAATTGAAAAACTCAATGGCATGCTTCTAAATGATAAACAAGTCTTTGTCGGGCCTTTCCTACGTAAGCAGGAAAGAGAGAATGCTGCAGACAAGGCAAAATTTACGAATGTTTTTGTTAAAAATCTCTCAGAGTCTACAACAGATGATGATATTAAAGAGGCTTTTGGTAAGTTTGGCAATATTACCAGTGCAGTAGTAATGAGAGACTCTGAAGGCAAATCAAAATGCTTTGGATTTGTCAATTTTGAGCTTCCTGAAGATGCTGCTAGAGCAGTCCAGGAGCTAAATGGGAAGAAAGTTGATGATAAGGACTGGTATGTTGGAAGAGCACAAAAGAAATCGGAAAGAGAGACTGAGTTGAAAGGCAGGTTTGAGCAAAGTATTAAAGAGGCCGTGGATAAATATCAAGGTGTGAATTTATATTTGAAAAACTTGGATGATAGCATCAGTGATGACAAACTTAAAGACTTGTTCTCTGAGTTTGGTACAATCACTTCATGCAAGGTACTGTTGCTAAGAGTGTAATTGTGTTACTGACATGCAAAAGCTAAATCTGTATAGGTTGGTATTAATTTCAAAAAAAAAAAAAAATGTAGGTTATGCGGGATCCAAGTGGTGTAAGCAGAGGATCTGGGTTTGTTGCTTTCTCAACGCCTGAAGAAGCATCTCGAGCTGTAAGTTGTTCCCTTGTTCATTTCAGTGTATCTCATCAAATGACACGTTTTTGTATTCCCCTATCTGTAGCTTGCTGAAATGAATGGCAAAATGATTGGTGGAAAACCTTTGTATGTTGCACTCGCACAGCGTAAGGAAGAACGTAGAGCCAGACTCCAGGTGAGAACAACTTTTAGTTCCCTAATCTATTGCCCTATTTTAACAACTCAACTCGCCCCATAATTGGACTCTGTATCTTTGCGGCTGTGCCATATAATATATCCAGTGTTAATTGTCTGCATGGTTTTCTTGTCTTCCGATCCTTTATTTTTTATGTTTATCTTTGAGTCAATATGCAGGTTTGTCTCATCTGGTTTTCTTGAGTTTTTCGTTATCTTTTTTAACTGTATTTTGTTGGCTTTCTTTCAACTAAAACACTACGCTGTTTGGATTGCTCTTATCCCTTGGTGGCATGAAGTGTCCTCCTTGTAATAATTTTCTTTGGTAAATACATTATACCTTTAATTCTCATTGTCATTGTGGCTGTGCCATTTGAAGCTTGTGGTTCATGATTTAACAACAAAAAGCTGGTTTCGATCCATTGGATCTTTGATTGGAGCTTTTACTGCAATAAGTTACACTGTACCAATGTCCATGTTCTTTCACTTCTTGGAAATGAAATTGTTGGCGAGTATTCTGAAAGATTTATAGCCCAAGTGTTGTGACCAGATAGGTTGTAAGTGTCATTATTTGGAGCTGTTCCTCTCAGAATTTTGTTATTATGATCTGGTACTTGTTTTGAGTTGTTGGTACTTGGTGCACTATCGAATTGTATAAACTACAAATATGGTACTATTTGTCTTCTCCCTTTTCTTAAATCCATTTTTCCTATGTTCAAGATTAGTAGTAATGCCACTGAGTGGCAACATCAGACTGAAGTCGTTCATGATCAAGTTTGACACATTTCAGGATCTAGTCAGCACTTTTTGATTTTCTCTCTCTTAAGTTTAAAAATCTAACCTAGTGATAGGTTGCTTTCATTATCACTTGATGAATACAAAGGATGTCCTCGGGCCACAGTAATATTTTATAATCATATTGGGCCTGACAGTCTTGGCTTCATCTGTTCACTGATGAATTAGCTAATTCACATCGCCTGTTGTGCAAGGATCATTGATTATACAGATCACTAGTCACTAGATAAAGTAGTCTCTGTCCTTAAGTTGCCTTGGACTTGGCGAGCTATAAGTGTTCTGGGGTACAGAAGAAAGCTTGATGGTGCTAGCCTCATTCTGTTTTTCCAGTGATAGGACTGCCTTGTTTACCTGATGTTTACTTGCTAGGGTGGATCAATTTGTTAGATTGTAATTCAGAATTTTTAAGATTGATTTGACAATCTCACACGTTTTCGTTAGCCTATCGTATGGTGTGCATTTTCTTTTGTTGGCTGATATTTAATGTATAGAATAATTGAATTCCATATAGTTTGGATCTTTAATATATCGTCTACTTTTTAATTGAAGATTCAATCATTATATGTTACTGGTACTGTTATGTAAGCTTTCTTTCATTGTCATCATCTCTTCTCCACTGCTATTCTGTTCTCTTCATTGTTATTCTATCTCAGCTTAATTAAAATAATGCAGTTTAGGATTTTTCCTCTAGAGAATAAGAATGCCATTAAAAATGCGCACTAAGACTTATGTTGCATAAAACTCCATGATTATTGCTCATCGGATAAATTTGACTGCTGTTTTATTGACCAGGCTCAATTTTCACAAATGCGGCCATTAGCTATGGCACCTGCACCTCGCATTCCGATGTATGCGCCAGGTACGCCTGGTATGGGACAACAAGTATTTTATGGTCAAGGCCCACCTGCTCTTATCCCTCCACAGGTATTTTCTGTAGTTTGTTTGAGACTTTAAATTGACCAACATTGTTATCATCTTGGGGTCATTGTTTTTTGTCTTATCTTCCTATACAGCACATACTTATAGGCTTTGGTCTCCTATATTTTGAGTGGGTTGCAGGACTGCTCTTGGAAAGTGGATATTGGTTTTTAGGGCTGACAATTAATTTTTTAACTTTAAGTGTGCTGTTATATCTAGTTTTGGATGCTGTGAGTTTTTCAAGTTTAATGTTCTTTTCTTAAGGTGAGAGATGCGAATGAAGGGAACTTTGCCACTGTGGTTGGGTTTGTATCTTTGTATTAATTAAAGATTAGTCCAGTGTAATAAACAAGAATTTTGGTGGCCAATTTCATGTCTAATGGTATGTTTTACCTTAGATGTTGAAAGTAGAAATTTGGTTAGAAAGTGGTGAATCATCCTATTTGTGTGATTTAAAGGCAAGTAACTCATAGAACTTGGACATCTTGATGGATGCTGATGTCGAGGTGTTAAAAATGAGTCAGTTATTGACAAAGAGAGAGTGGCTCATGACTGAATTGCTTCTTTTAGTATGGTCAATTAACTTATAAAAACTTGCTCTTTGAGTGAGGTCAACAGTTTGATGAGTGTTGGGTGCAATATGCTGGCTTGTTTATTTTATTTTATTTTATTTTTTTATTTTTAAAAACCTTCTTATGATGATGTGGTTTATAAGGAGGTTAAACCCAATTTTGATGGTGTATATGTTGTAAAAGGTGTTATGCACAGAAGGTTGAACAATGGTTTTTAAAATTGGCAGGAATTAAACTGTCCCAGGCAGGGATTTACTGATTCTGGCCCAGCTTTTTGGTATTTGTCAGAATGACTGAATCACAGAATGTTGATTACATTTCAAGCAAATAAGTGCTCTGTGAGGGTTAGGAATAGGATGAAATAAGTTATAATTTTCAAGCTTTGGTTCTGGTTGGTTTTGAGTATTGGGGTTGGTGTTATGCATAATTGGTGTGGGGGATGAGTTCAAGGGGGAAAAATAGGTAATGCCATGATTAACTTGGACTGATCAATGTGGCCATTTAATTCTGAACAAGGATTTTTGAAATCTTCTACTTGTCTGCTGCAATCTTTTTATCACTGGTGTTTGTACCGGCATTGTGTATTAATGATTGCTATTCTTTCATGTTTTTGTTATTAATGTTTCTTGAAGTCAATCTTTGTAAAGGTGATGAAGTACCTGTAAGAAAACTGTGAATTGCCATTTTGTGTGTTGATAATTGGCTATTCTTTCATGTATTTGGCATCAGGAAGATCTCCAATTGTCTTGGAAGGTCTTGATGATTATCAGATATAGTTTACATCTCTACGTGGGCATTAACACTGTGCCATGAGGAGAAGACCTTTCTTCTGTTAACATTGTGCTAATACTATTTTGTTGTTTGGAAACACTGAGCTGTTTTGAAGTTAAATTGTGGATCTCATACCACTTGTTCATGTTTACAGCCTGGATTTGGATACCAGCAGCCACTTGTTCCTGGGATGCGACCAGGGGGTCCTATGCCAAACTTCTTTATGCCATTAGTCCAACAAGGCCAACAGAACCCACGTCCAGGTGGTAGACGTGCTGGAGCCGGTCCTGTGCAACAGACACAGCAGACTGTACCACTACTTCAGCAACAGGTGAATAATCTTTCCTGTTTTGTCCCTTTGAGTTACCATCCTTCATCTATAAATGAAGTTGGCATAAATGGGGACTTGCATCTGAAACCTTGAAAAGATGTGGTAATTGTTGACTTTAGTAGTCACTAGTTATATAGTTTACCTGATGTGCATGAAGAATTCAATGTTTGGGAATGTTGTTCAACGATGGGATTGGATGGTGCAGACTCTAATATCACACAAAAAAAAAATTGTGTTTTTTCTCATGGGATTCCATGATAACTATGTCAAGATTGGTTTCTTCATGAACTTAAGTACCCGCTGTCGTTGTCATAAAAGTTTGAGGCGGATGTGTTTGTAACTTCATTTAAAATTTGTACAATGAATGGCCTGCATAAGGGTGAAGTTTATGTTCTTCTGAGATATATAATTTTAAAGGGCTGCATTAAGATGTGTGAAAGGTCATCCTCCATGGGGCATGAGAATAAATCTGAGCTTTAGGCCTCTGCTCATTTAAAGGAGACATTTAATGCAGAGCTGTGTTGTAACCTGAAAAGTCTGAACCTCGAGGATAGAGATTGGATTGAGTTGATAAAAGGTGTGAAGATGGTTATCTGAATAAGGAACCTGTTTTGATCTTCTATTGTGAATCTAAAATTAGCAATTAGGGTTATAGATATTTACCAAGCTTATTTATTATAAATATTTCAAAATGTGAAATTTGGCAATGATTTCAAGTCCCGGCATAATCTTAATGAGGGTTATCAACCTGTTGGTTCATGCTGAATTTGATTGCTATTTTGGTGTGTTATATTCACTTTGGTACAATAGTTAGTGTTGAGTTTAACTATTTTATAAAATGGTAATATTGTGTGGAACATTTCTCAAATTTAAAGAAGTTATTACATTATAACGGTCCAATTCACTTTTGATAGCTATGAATTAAATTGGAGGTCTAGTTACAAGAAAAAAGTGGATTAACTTACCACTTAAGCTTATCTTTCATAAAACTTATGTTTGGACTATAGGTGCTGGACTTTTCCATCTCAGTGGAAATCATCAATAGAAGGTTGGAAACTTGCATTCACTTGGAACTAATCATTTACCTTATCTTATAGATGTTAGATTTTTAGAGTTGATTTCATTGCTTCAGCTGACATTTCAGTTTTCTACTTTTACCATTTGTGGTGCAATTATATACAGGACAATTTAGAACTTTCAAATTATAAATAATGTTCATGTGAATGATCATTATTTACTTATTTGTTCTATGTGCGATCTTATTTTGGATTCTATTGAAATTTCTTTGTTGTTTTAGTGCTTTTGTATTCACTTAATCAAAAAATTAATGCGTCAAATCTTGCAAATATTTGAACTTATGTTTCGATTTTGACTATTTTACAAAATGTAAATTTTAAATATATTTACTTTTAAAACTTCAGTAAGTTTTTGCTGTATATTACAAGGTTTGATTCACTTGTGTGATGGGTGAAATGACTTAGTGTAACAGTTTCAAAAGTAAAATAGGAGCACATTAAAACTCTCACCCCATTGAACTTAATTTTGAACCTTAGAGGCTGCAAAGTCTCACTGAAATATCATTAAGGTAGCCAGGTAGGTAGGTCAACTTGCTTTCATGTGGAACTTATCATTTATTACAATATCATATGGACAGTAGATTTTCAGCTGATTTCATTGACTAACAGGGTTTTTCAGTTTTTTATTTCTAGCAAGTGTAGTTTGTTGATATACAATGTACAACTATAATTTGCAAATTATAAAGACCATATGACTTCATTTTGGTTGCTTATTTGTTCTTCATTTGTGAGTGCTTTGGAGAATGTTGAAACAGTATATGCATCAAATGTAGCAAATGTTGCATGTGTGTTCAAGTTAACTCTTTTATATAATGAAATATATTATATATGAAATAAATTCCAAGCTTTGGCAAGATTTTATTTTGTAGTGGCCCAATTCACTTAAGAAAATAAAACTTTTGTTGCATACTTGATCTGTGCACTTGTATATTGCAGATGTTTCCCAGGGGGGGACGTGTTTACCGTTACCCTGGTCGAGGCATGTCTGATGTTCCGATGCCAGGTGTAGCTGGGGGAATGTTATCCGTTCCTTATGAAATGGGAGGCCTGCCAATGAGAGATACTGGCATGTCGCAGCCTATTCCTATCGGAGCATTAGCTTCTGCTCTTGCAAATTCTTCTCCTGAGCAGCAGAGGACGGTATATGCTTTTTCACTATATTGAATTTAAACTTTTTTCTTCTTAATGCCTTGAACCAACATCATGTACTGGTCAAACATTATCGGCAATGCACAGAGCAAGTTCAGACTACACACTTTTGCTGACACTACACTCGGTTTCTGCTTTTCTGCTTTAGATGCTCGGAGAAAATCTATATCCGCTTGTGGAGCAGCTAGAACCTGAACATGCGGCCAAAGTGACAGGAATGCTCTTGGAAATGGATCAGACAGAGGTCCTACATTTGCTGGAATCCCCAGATGCTTTAAAAGCTAAGGTCGCTGAGGCCTTGGAAGTTCTGAGGAGCGTCACACAACAGCAACAGCCTAATGCTCCTTCCGATCACCTGGCTGCACTTAGCTTGAATGATGGCATCGTTTCTTGAGTTCATAAGAGTTTTTTGAGTGTTAGATTGGAGCGGTTGGTTTGACACTGTGAGCGAACCTGTCAGTAGTGTTGGCTCTGAATTTTTGTTACACTGTTTTTTTAAGAACTTGTACTGATGATTGGGGTTGTGACTAATCTGGTAAAAACCACTGAATCATTTTGGCACTGTTAAAGTAGCTTGTGCTTACTAACCTATTTATCAATTTACGTTGGTTGGAAATTTTCAAGTGAGTTACCAAAAAATTTCTAAATCACTGTCATTTTCTCTCTGAGAATTTCCCATTTAGTGTGTATTCTGAGTTTTTCTTTTTATGCACTTATATATATATATATATATATATTTATTACTTTATCATTATAAGCAGGGTTAAGTGGTTTCCTATGTCAAGACTCTGAACACCGCTTAATTTTTTAATATAAATATTAACTTAATTAGCAGAGAAGTAAGAGGGTGATCCAGTAATTTTACTCATGAATTCAAAATTAAAAAAAAAAAAATCTTGGATAAATTTGCACCGGGGCCCACCCTATTGCTTTATATCTACTTCAAGTTTGGAAAAATTTTCAGAAAGGACGAAGAGATTGGGATGGAATCTTTCATTCGTTCATTCTTCTTCTTCCTCTTGGCCTTCTTCTTGCTATTCATCCTCCAATTCCCACCTTCCGTCATCGGATCCTACCCTGGTAAGCCTGCGCCATCTGACGCAGCTGCCACAGCTCGCTGGCTGGCGTCCCAGAACTCCTGGGGCGTTCTCAGGTTCGATTGAGATCCATCCAAATAATAGTTTTCTCTCTGCTTACTGTTTCATGGTTCCTTTTGCTATTAATCCATCATGTACACTTAATATTCTGGTTTTTGCATTGCTTTTGATCATCGTTTCATCTTGTGTTTATGTCTGTTGTTAGAATTGAGTGGCTGCTTACTGGCAAGCTTTAACAGTTTTCTGATGCTCGTTGTCTCTTTTGTGGGTTGCATTTGTGTAATTTATTTTTATTGATAAGTATAATCATGCGCTATTATGTAAATCATCGTTCAGAAGTGGAAAAGAAAGAGTCTCTTTGTATTTCTAGAAAATTCAATTTTTTTTTTTTAAAAAATTAGGATGGTTGTTTTCACATGCTCTCAGATTTCTTGTGGTTTGTAAATTAATAAAATAAAATCAAAATACATCTTTGAGATTGTAAGTTGGAATAGTTCATTAATTCTCACTGTGCTTTCCTGATTCTATTTGCCCTTTTTTGTTTCTGCAGCACCATTTCAATTGATTTGGAAGGAGCTCCATTTGGGTAATTTGCCATTCTCATTAGTGATGTATCTAGATTGTTGTCAATATAGAATTTAACTGGTTTGTCATGAATGAGTTGTTCTGACTACGTTGGGTATTGTTACTTGTATGCAGAAATGTGGCTTCATTTAGTGATGGATTACCAGGGGAAGGCCTTGGCATCCCCTATTTTTATTTGACAACATTGGATCCAACTGCAAGAGATGCGCAGAAAGATGAGAGATCATCGTTTACTATTAGCGAGTTTCCAATTGGATCTTGCGGCATGAGAGATCCTGAGAACCCTGCTTGTGCAAAACTCACTCTTACTGGAAAGGTACGCATTTCATGATGGGAATAGTTAAAAAAAAAAATAAATCTGATTTTAGGTGTGAAGTTCATTTGGTAATATGACTAATGTGTGTGTTTTATTGGGTAATCAACTTTTGAACATTCCAATCCTTTCATAGACAGATTTATACATGAAGGTCTGCATCATCCTAAGGTTGTATTCGCAGTGAATGCTTTGTTGCTGGTATGTTTTTGAACATCTCCTGCCAATAATCCTTGAAATGGACATTGAATGAGTTTTGGCGGACAGGATTTCTTTTAGGTTAAATTATCTCACATTTGCATAAACACCCTTCAGGTTTTCTTTTGTGTTGAGGTGTAAATTGACCTATCTTGTATGCGATCATTTGGTCAATTGCATAGTAATGAGAAAATGGAACTCCTCAAAATAATGTGCGTGTTCAAGGTCGGGTTGCTTCCAATCATCCTAAGAGGTCAGTAATTTTAGCATAATAATTAAAGAAGCTTAATTAGTTGACATTGTATATGTCACTGATTTGGCAAATAACCTTTTCACATCTTTTGTGTGTGGATTGGGCAAGTGGCATCATAATCTAAGGTTCGATGGTTTCTATATAGCTTTGGTAAATATAGTACTTAGCTTTTGGCCACCTTCCTATTGTTCGTCTTGTCACATCCCTCAGTCAGTTTCATGCACCTTTGATATACCTTGCCACAAACTTCATTTCTCAAATATTATTTTGCTTCTATGAGGCAAATGTCTTTCTATGGAAAAGCTTAGGTAGAATATAGTGTTCACCACATCTACTGCTCAATAATTAATTTTCCCATGTCACTTTGCCCAAGTCTTTGCCATAGTTGTCGTTTTCTTTGCTGTTGGAGAAGTCTTTCTCATCCAATAATAATGAATAGTAATTAACTTTCTTTGCGTTAAAACTGTCAATTCAATACAAGACATTCTCTTCCTTGCCAATGCCTACACTAAACCATAATATTGCTACCTTGAGTGGTGGGCAAACAGGCCTTTCTTAACCATTCTAGAAATGCATTCAGTTCTTTCCAAGTTTAATTTCCTTTGCAAGAAAAGTAGTTGAAATTACTTTTGTGTCAATTAGTACCTGGAGATTGTCAGGTGGTTGTGTGAGTAAAACTAGCTGCGATTAATCATTTGATTATTGTTAATGAAGAAATTTTGAAGTTTATCTTAAGTATTGGCTCAGTCTGACAGTTCTTATTTGTTTTCCTATGAGCCATGGTTGGCTACTATTGCGTAGTGGTTTGTGTTTCAAGTTCCATCAGCTGAAGATGCTGCAATATGGAATATTTTGATGTTTGTTCTCCATATCTGATTTAAGTTGCCTGTTTTTGACACAATCATCGATATCACAGCTGAAATTGGTTGATGTCCATTCTGCTGAATGGGAGTTTGCGAAACTAGCACTTTTCTCAAAGCATCCTGAGATGGAAAGTAGGTTTTACATTGTCTCTATTCTACTAGTTATCAATTCTAGATCCTGACTTTTATACAACAAAGGAAAACTCAGATTAAGCTACTTTTATGGTGTCGCTTTTGCTATTTGTGGTTGCAGGTTGGCCAGAAGACCACAAGTTCCAAATATTCAAATTGGACATAGAGAATATATTTCTGGTTGACTGGTTTGGTGGTGCCAAGCATATCTCTCCAGCTCAGTACCTTGACTATAGCATGTGAGTGTAAATTTGTTGTGCTTCCATCATCAAGCAGATAGAAATCACCAAATTTTAATACTTAATACTTTTAAGCCTGGAAGACAACCAAAAACAAGAAGAAGTTGGACTTTGTTGTCTTATAAAGAATTTCATTAAGATTATTCAACTTTTGAGTGTATTTAATGAAGTTGATGAGCCTCTAATATGTTGCAGGAATCAAGATTCCTTAATGTCCCAGGCATGAATGAAAGCTTGTGTGTGATATAAAATTGTTCTCACTACTTTGTCATCATGTACATACAAGACTCTGCATAAAAACAAGGATTGTTGCAGGAACCAAGATCCCTCAATGCAACAAGATTCTACTGTCTATTACCATAAGCTTGAATACTATATTCCTTGTAGTTTGCTGTGTAAATAAGAATTGTTGATATTATCTGAGCTTGTTGCTCAAATAACCAGTAATGCAATATGTGGATGCTGTCTTACATTTTATTTTGAGTTTTACTGTGATTTAGATGTTTGGTCTGTTGGTTTTGGGCAGGTCCATTCAGAGAGATCCATAATTAAGTCTTCTTTTTCCTAGGTGAAAAAAAATTCAATTATTTTTACTCCATCTCAATTTGATATGATAAATTGAGAAAAACAAAGTAGTTGTTTTGTTGTGTTGGAGGAATAATTAGATTTGTGATTTTTTATTAAAAGATACAAATGCATATTTTGTTGGGCGTAAATCACACAAAACAAATTGTTCATTTTAAATTTTTTTTTTATAACCATAGAGAAAGTCTGACCTTCTACTTGGGTGATATTATTGATTTTAGTATGTTTGGTGAATTTATATATAACAAATTAATTTTATTTAGGTGTGAGCAGAGACCGGAACTAATATATAGCATCACACACCCTTGTGTCGCTGCTTAAAGCACACAAATTAGAAAATAAATTTCTGGTCTTGTGCACGTACTGTGCTTATCACATTTGTCATAATATATATATATATATATATATATATATATAGAGGGCGCATCTACAAACATTTATACATTCAAAATTTACAAATGCTTTTCACATTTGTCCATTGTTCAATGAACAATATTATTGTACTTGTAAACAATAGCACAATAAAAAAGTGGATGTATAGTATTTTTTATCTAAATTGTTAGATTGTGATCGTCACATTAACTCAATCAATTTGAACCGATCAATCTTATTTCCACCAACACTTATAGGAATGAGAAAACAAGACACCATCATCATCAACAACAAAAGGACACTCTGAGCGCTCTCATCTGTTCTCTCTGAGCGCTCTCATCTGTTCTCTCTCCCTCGTCCCCCTTGCCATGGCAAGCGGGGGCCAGCCCCAGCCTCCTGGCAACCCCAGCAAATCCTGGAAACAAATCACATCCTCGCTTACTCAATCTCTTGATAATTCCCCACTTCACAATGTTCAGCTATTAAACAAGCTCGAGAGTCAGCGACCGGTTTCATCCCGGTTGAACACGGATGCCATTAATCGTGGACGCTCGTTGTTCCAGCACGCTCTATATGGTAAACTGCTCGGTAAGCCTCCTGCGTTTGATCAGGTCAAGTCTACGCTCCCGGCTAAGTGGTCGGGAGTTCGGAGAAATTCTCATTTCGAGATCTTCCAAAGCGGGTTCTTCTCGATTCGTTGCTCTACGGAGCGGCGATCACGACATCTCCTCTTGGGACGGACCATGGTCGGGTGAGCGGTATTATCCTCGCAACTGTCGCCATGGAAGCCCTTCTTCGAGCCATCTTTTACTCAACTGAATACTGCCGTGATTTGGGTCCAATTTCATAACCTTCCTATCGAATGCTGGGATGGCGACACTCTTGATACCATTGCAAGTAATTTCGGCCAACTCATCAAAATCGATGAATTTACCTCAACCTTGACCAGATCCAAGTATGCCCGTGTTTGTATCGAGATCGATCTTTCTAAACCTTTATGCGAGAGGTTTTTGGATCGGGGATGACACTCATCGGGTTTTTCGTAGTCGTTATGTACGAGAGGTTACCGAGCGTTTTTGTTATTCTTTGCGATGCGATCGGGTCATGGAAAGTCGTTCATGTGCCTCGTCGTTGTCTAGTGGTGCCGGGTGGTTCCCGGCTGCCCTCTCGCCGCGTGCGATCGCCCGGTAGAGGGATCCATCCGGTATCCACCGACAACGGCACGGCAAATGGACATCTCCGACCCCTTACCCGCCCTCCTTCTTTTGACCCGTCGTCGGTGACCGATCGATCTTCACGGAGACCGATTCACGGTCCTTGGTCGCTCGTTACTCGCCCGGGCGTGGCGCGCTCGGGTCGCGGAGGTAGCACTCGTGCTGATCACGTGACCTCGAACGCTGCAGCCGAGCCGAGTGCCGTTGCCACCGAGTTCCGAGGCACCGCTTCTCATAGCTTACGTGGCGGCTTCAGAGGCAATAGCAGTGGGCGGTTCTCTAGTTCCCATGTGCATCATGACAACCCTTACCCTACTCCTCTAACTTCCTCTCTCCCTGTCCCATCGAACCCTCCCACTACCATCGATCCTCGCATAGAGATTCCTTGCCCTGTCTCTGATGGCGCCATCCCCCCTCCCAATGTCACTGTAGACGTCACTCATGCCCCTAACTTTATTAATTCCTCGGGCTCTCCAACACGAAACTTCTCTCCTCTCTTGGCTCGAGACGTTGGAATGAACGATATGGGTCCCCATGCCTCTCTTCGCCCTCAAGTTACGTTACCCTCTGACACCCCCTTGAACTTCTCCCCTTCTCGCCCTGACAGACCTCCTGCTCAACCAAATCCATCTCATCATTCTAGCTCCCCTCCCCCAACCCTTCGGTCTTCTCTTTCAGGCACTCCTTCCTCCTCCTCTATTGTTGCTTCTTTTCATGAGACCCTCGTCGAAAAGGTTTCCTCTGCTCTTGCTGAAGAGAATATGGAGGAGGATGGTTCCGACGAAGATGAGTTCTCTGATGACGAAGACGATGACATGTCCAACGACGATTACCCCGATGACAACATGACTCTCAACCAATACCAAGATGAAGTTAGAAGGGAAGCTCTCATTAGGAAAAGTTCTCTTGAAGCTAGCACTTCTCCGAAGAAAGGAAGGGTTGATCCAGGGTGTTCAAGCGCCTAACTTTACTTCTATTGCTCTTCGATGTTCTTCTTTTAAGGGTGTATTTGTTCCTGCTCCCCTTTCAATATTTGTTTTTATGATTACGGCTAATATATTGTGTTGGAATTGTAGGGGTCTCTCGTCGCGGGACACCACTTCTAGGATCCTTCGTCTCATTCGCTCTCTGAAGCCTCTCATCGTCTGTCTAGTGGAAACTAGAGCTAACTCCGATCGTGTGGATCGTTTTTGTAAGTATATCCGCAATCGTTGGGATTGGGCAGCTATTTTGTCTGAAGGGTTCTCAGGAGGTATTATTGTCCTCTGGAACCCCGTCGTCGGCCTGGTTACCCCTTTAGCTTTCTCCCGTCACGCTCTTCACTTGGTTGTTTCTTCTACTTCGTCCACTCACTTTATCATTTCCGTGGTTTATAACTCTGTTTCTTGTCATAGACAACGTTTCCTCTGGCGTGAACTTTCAAAACTTGCTTTTCTTGATCAGCCTTGGCTTGTGGTGGGAGATTTCAATTCTATCCTCTCCCGGAGCGAGCATAGGCGGTGCCTTTACTTATTATTCTCGTAAATCTCGTTTCTTCTTGGATTTTTGTCGATCAAAATAACTTATTGGACTTAAAGTTTTTACGGTTCCCCTTACACCGGTGCAACAATCAGTCTGGTCAAGCTCGTCGTTGGGCTAGACTTGATCGTTGTTTGGTGAATCTTAAGTGGAGCGACAATTTTTCGAGTCCTACACTCTTAAACATCTTAACCCGATCTTTCTCCGATCATTCTCCTCTTTTTTTCTTACTATTAATAATCATCATTCTCATAAAAAGGTATTTTTTTAGATTTGAGAATTTTTGGTTTTGATTTGTTGGGTTGTCACAGTAGCGGTTCGAGGGATGCTGGAACTTTTTCCCCTCATGGAAATCCCATGCACACCTTTACCCATCTCCTGTCTCGTACCCGGCATAATCTTAATTCATGGCGTCTTTCTGGTATTAATAATCTCGAATCTTGCCTCAAACTCACTGAGAATTATGTCAATTTTTCTAGAAGCGTCTCGATCTCAATCCTAATTCTCAAAAACGCCTTGATGGACCACTACGCTAAGCTTTTACGCTGCGGCGTCGATGCAACATTAAATGGGCTCGAGATCTAGATTTTTTTGTGGATCAAAGACGGTGATAGAAATACTCGCTTCTTCCACGCTATGTCCCGCGCGAGGTCGCACAATAATTTTATTCCCCAAGTTCAAGACATTAACGGTAACACTTGTTGCGACCACGCAGGTATTGAACATGCCTTTTTTAACTTCTTTTATAACTTGTGGAATGCTCCTTCTATTGTTACTACCAATGTCGCTGATGCTTTACCCCCCAATTTGCCCAAACTCTCTGAGTCGGGACAAGTTCCTTCTCATTCGAGAGGTCACTAAGGGACGAAGTCCTTCGTGCTCTTTCGACCTTCCCTCTTGGTAAGTCTCCTGGGCCTGATGGTTTTAATGTTGAATTTTACAAATTCTTCTGGCCCTTTATCGGTGATCATCTTTTCATGGCTATTTCCCACTTTTTTAAAAATCCTATCATGCCTGCCTCCTGGGGCCAAACCTACATTGTTTTAATCCCTAAAGTTGATAAACCGAATCGTGTTTTACGATTTTTAGGCCTATCTCTTTATGCAATGTGTGTTTCAAGGTTATCTCCAAAGTTCTTGCTAATCGGTTAAAGAAAGTTATTCCTTATCTTATTGGGCCTGAACAGGTAGGTTTTGTGAATGGTCGGGTGTTCTTTTTGACAATATAATTACCATGCAAGAGGTAGCCCACTCCATTGAAAATGATTCTGCAAACCCCCCTAGGATGATAATCAAGTATGATATCGCCAAAGCTTACGATACTTTAGACTGGAGTGCAATTCTTGCCATTCTTTCCAGAATGAATTTCCATTCCACTTGGATCACCTCGGATCAATGCCCCTTGCAGGGCCAATTCTTTCTCTTTTTGATTAATGGCTCTCCGACCCCTTGGTTCGAGTCCTCCCGTGGTGTCCAGCAAGGTGATCCTATTTCTTCTTATCTCTTCATTTTTAGTTTCTCGGGGTTCTCACTACGCCTCTTAATTTTGGTTTTACTGATTAATGCTATCCCACGGTTTTTGAGCCTAAATTAATTCATAATTTCAATCACCCTCATGTACTGTCGATGATCTCATTCTTGTGTCTCATGCTTCTCGTAAGGCTGCTAGAAACATTCTGGCTTGCATGTCTTTTTATTCCTCTGTCTCTGGTCAATGTCCTAACTACTCTAAGTCTCAAATTTTCTTCCCTTCTTGGTTTAACAAACACGTTATTAAGAGTATCTGTTCCATTTTAAAGCTTAACCACGCGTCTTTTCCCTTCAAATACTTGGGCATCCTTATCTCCCCTAAACGTCTTAATGTTAATGTTTTTAAGCCTATGATCGATAAAATCAAACGCACCATCTCTAAATGGTCTAGGTTTCATCTCTCCTTTGCTGCCAAACAAATTCTCATTAATTCCACTCTCTTGTCTTTTCCAGTTTACATAATGTCTGTCTATCCCATTCCTACTTCTATTGTCGCAGATATTTCTAAAGTGGTTAGAAATTTCTTCTGGTGTAGAAATGGCAATGGAAAGGGCATCCATAACGTATGCTGGAAATCTGTGTTGACAGGTAAATCTGAGGGGGGTTTGGGAGTTAGGGATCTATCTCTTGCAAAACATTCGTTAATGGCTAAACATATTTTTAAATATTTGAACAACAACCATTCTATCTGGGTTGACATTCTCAACGTTAAATATGGGAAAGTTAATTTTTGGCAAGGCTCCATCCCTGCTAAATGCTCGTGGTTTTTTCGTGGGTTATGTCATTCGGCTAAATATATTAAGCCTTTTTGCAAAATCAATGCTGTTAACCCTGAGCGCACTTCGTTTCTTTGGGACCCTTGGATCTTTGACACTCCGGTTGCATTTAAGCCTACATACATTAATATGGATGTTGATCTCCCTAACGTTGCTATGTCGGATTTGGTTTCGGATAATCTGTGGGATCTTAACTCTCTCTCCCTGATCTTTGGTGAGATGACCAACACGTTTAATAGCGAATCTGTTTCGGTTGTTCCTGACCTTGATAATCATTGGATTTGGCTGCCTAAACCCAGTTCCTGTAAAATCTCTTCAGCTGTTTACCACCATTTAAATAACCAATCTTCATTTTCTGATCCTTGGGTTGGTTGGAAGCACTTATGGAAAATCCCTGTTGCCCCGCGTGTTAAGCATTTCATCTGGTTATGCATCAAAGGTCGTTTGTCTACTTTTGCCTTTCTTAACCAACTAAATATTGGTCTGGATCGCCCCTGCATATTCTGCGGTCTTCACCGTGAAACCATCAATCACCTTTTTAATGACTGTTCTAGTGCTCAATTCGTTTGGAATCAAATCATGATCAAATCTAATCAGACCTTCAGCTTTCGGGACGATTTCCAAGCGGGCGATTGGATCTTAACTTATCATACCTCTCCGATCATTCTTGCTCTCATCGCTGCTGGCGCTTGGTTTATCTGGATTTGCAGGTGTAATTATGTTTTTAAGCATGAGAGACCGAATCTCATTATTCCTGTGTACAAGACCATTGCTCATACCAGAGATTTTGCTTACGGATCCCGCGTCTCCATCGGTAGAAACTTCATTCAGTTTAACTTCTCTTGCACGGACGGCCCTTTCCTCTTCACTCACGTTATCGTCAACCACGATCTTCAGGTTAGGTCTGTCGGCTTTTTTATCTCCGATGCTTATTCTTGTATCTCTCTCGCAGGATGCGTGTCGCAGCCTTCGTTGGACACTTCTTGCGATGAGATTTTCGCCATTGAGATTGCTCTATCGACTGCCCTGGCGCACTGCTTCAATGTCAAAAGAATTTTCTGTTCCCATCATGGTGCTTTGGATCTCCTTCATCGCATACGACTCTACTCTCTCTTGGAGATACCCGACCTCAAATCAGCAATCTCATGCTCCTTTTGGACTCCAGCCTACATCCAATCATTGACTGTATACCTCTTCTCTGGTTCAAACCGGCTTCCGATCTCGCTTCTCTGGGATTTCGTCATCAGCACCTGAATCTCTTCCTCTCGGGACGTGATCTCCCTCGCTGGATCATGCGATCGATCCTTTCTCTTGGTTTTTCCTTCTTGTAATTTTTCTTTTCTTCAGCTGTTGTTACTCTTCCTTTTTTTCTAGTGTTTTTTAGCTTCTGTTTTTTGCTTCTAATAAATTCAGCTTCTCGGTTGAGAAGTTCTTCCAAAAAAAAAAAAACACTTATAGGAAATTTTATACAAACCAAACATGCACTCAATCAACCCTTCCTCTTCATGTCTCCTGATCATCTCCATTAATTTCAACTTGCAGACATTCTATGAACATCTGTAATTGACGTATATTATATGCACATGACACTAGTATATATTTATGCATATCTACATAATTAAAATTTGTTGATATTTTTTTTTTTTTTAAAAAAACCCATTTTACAAAATATCGTTAGAGATATATTGTGCGTGTGCGTGTGCGCGTGCGCGTGTGCGTGTGCGCGCGTGAGGCGGTGCAAACTTGCAGCTATTAATTCAAACGGCAAACGAGATTCTTGCGCGAAGGGTCACCAAAGAGAAGCCATCGATCGATCGGCAGAGGAGGGATTCTTGAAGATGGCCACGAGGATGCTCAATCTGATAGCCAAACGTGGCAGCGCGCTCAAGATCACCACAAGAATCCCCAGCTCGACCTTTACCTTCTTGGTTTCCCCTTCGTATGCGGCTGCTTCTCGTTCTGGTGATCTTCTTCCCAACTATTCCATGCCTAAATGCGCCAATTTCTTCTCATTCTCATTGTTTTTCAATGCAGGGCACCTGTTTGATCAGCGTCCCTGGCGATCCGAGCCGATTGGTTCCAACTCTTTGTTTCCGGCCGTCTTGGTTGCTGGTGCCCTTGGAATTGGATCAGTTGGAATTTCTTTGGCTGATGCTGGCGAGGTATGGGACTGTTGCTTTCTCTTCTTCATCTTCAAATTTGATTTGAACTGAACTTTTGTTGTTCATTCTTCCCGCAGGAAGACCGCCAAGCCAGTGCTGCATCCGAAGATGTAGTTTTGCGGGAAAGGCAGCGATTGGAAGAGTTTCTTAGGAGTAAGGGCATGCAGCCTGGCTCATATCCACCTTTTGTGGTTGCTGTTAAGGGCCAAAAGGTTCTAACTTTGGTCTTTTTTTTTTCCCCCTTTTTTCGGCTATTTATTTGTTTGAATGTATCTGTGATGCTTTCTGTGCAAGCATTTACGTTTTATCAGTTACTATCGTTTCTTGTTAACCGTTGATTTGCATGTTGATGGGACTTCATCAAGCAGTTGAAATGCTTGTGTTCTGTTTAATTGTGTCTTAAATAGGTTTGTGGTTTGATTAATGATATTATATTTATTACTTGAGGTACTTGATCTGTTGCATTGCGGCATTGCCACCTATATCTTGTAGTTGGATTCCTGTCATCACTATGAATCATGGGACTTGTATAATAATCTCATTTGATAATCTCACTGACACCCAAAGACGAATAGTAGGAAACTTATCTCTATCAAATTGTGCGCATGTATCACTAGGTTGGTGTTGCGTTTAGTTTATGGGCTATTACATTTTGGAAATATAATCTTTAAGGTCATGCTAAAAATTTATCTTATCACTTAGTACATATTTTTAGGATATTTCTAAGGGACCTGAGTTGCATTCTGAACGATTGTTGTGACCTAGAAACTTCTAGTATGTATGAGTAAATTGTGGAGTTGATATTAAACTATAAGCAAAAAAACCTGAATTGGGTTTCATATCTTTATGGGGCAATAATCTCATGGTTATCAGAATGCAAAATGCAAATGAGCTCTTAGTCTTTAAAAAACAGTTTAGAGTGTTTAGTGAAAACCTGGCTTTCGTAATGGGCTTGAATGAGTTTTTCCCACACTTGAAGGATATACTCTTGGAATTTGGGTTTTTTTGGACATATCATAAAATTTTAATTTTTAGACCAATTGGAATTTTTTTTTTAAACTAGAATTTATAATTAACCCTATATTAAATAAAAATTGGCTATATGGGGTTGTTAGATTTATTTGCCAAGTGAACTTATTATGAGCGATATTTGAAATGCCAGTCAAAAGTTCATGTTGAGGTGGCTATTCTTTTGTATAATTTGTGCTGCAATTCAAAGTGCTGACATGTGACATGCATTGAAGTTGTTGCTTCGATTACTGTCCTGTGTATCAGACACGTGCTGATTTGAAGTGTCGACATTTTTCATACCTTTGTTTTGACCAGATTAACCTGTTTGACATAAGCATGGTAAAGGTTTCCTTTTAGGATGCAGACTTTTTTCAGATAAATGAAGTTCAAGCAGGTACAATGGCCACATTAGGCAATAGAGTAAGGATTGAAGTGGAAAATTTTCCTTCTCCCCTCATAAAGTCTTGTATTTTCGAGGAACATTTGTAACATTTGGCTAGTGGAACCAAATACCAATTTTTTCATGTCTTGAATTTGATTTTATTCCTTCTGCTCAATAAATAAATTCTTTTGCTTGTTGATGAAACTTTCACATGAACTAATTTTCATTTTGTATTTGAGAAGGCATTGCAGCATGCCATCATCTTGTTCTTCCGAATGCTCTATTTCTAGCTCTAAAATGTTATGAGCCCTTTTAAAATATTTGTAGGTCACTGTCAAATTCAAAGTTCCTCCAACTTGTGAAGTATCACTCCTCATTGCAAATCTTGTTTCACGTCTTGGATTGAAGGTGGAAGGAGTTGGCGGTGGTTCAGAAATGTTAATGCGTGCTTGGAACAGGTTTAAATCAGTATATTTTTCACTTAATTTTCCTATCCTCAGTTCTCACTTGTTTGACATGATTTTGTTGTGATAACTAAATTCCTTAATTTGTTTCACATTTTTATCTGATCAATAAATGTTCGTCATAGTTTTCCTAGTTACTCTTCACATTTTAAGTCCCAGAAAAATTTTGTTTAATGTTATTTACTGCAGGACTTGAGTAATGTATTTGCTTTTAAAGTAGAGTAATTGCTGAAGTGATTTATTATTGGTGTTAGTTGTTTAAAGATATACACATTACACGGACATGATTTGCTAGAGTTATAATTTTGTATGCCTAATTGTGGATCATTTTTTTCCAAATAAAATGTACGTGCAAGTTGTTTACCAAAGAAGGGAATCAACTAATGTCATCAAGATAATTACGCATGATATAATAATACAAAATGAATAAAAGATGCAGACTGTTTAAGTAAGAATGTTCGGTGGAAGATAAACTAGAAAAAAATGCATTGCAATTATAACACTCGAGCTTGAGTTGTAGTTTGATGCTTCATGTTGTAGGTTTTAAGGCATTGAATTATATTATTCATACTGTAATCTGAAAATATGTTCCATTATATATATCATGCTATAATTTTTGTGCGAAGGTTATGAAAAAGATTATATCTTGCCTGATTTTCGTATTTGAATATGATGCATTGTTATGGGTATGCATATATTTTTTTAGAGATCATGAAGTATAGATTATGAAATGAGAAGTCCGAAAACAAGGAGAACTCAGATCATTAGGTTGTTATTATCTTAATGAATAATGAATACTATTGTTAATGATATGCAAAGCCAATCATTCATATATCTTTTTGTTTAATTCATTAGATGTAGCCTTAATTTCACTCATGTCTATTTTTTGCATTTTCTAGGAGCCCCTGTAATCTTTTGTTAATTCTTAAACCTCTAAGTAAACTTGAGTGCCTAATGAAGTGTTCCTTGATTTTAAGCAACCATTTAGTTAAATAGCTTAAATAGAGCTTCTTTGTTTTTTTCAGTGCAGCATCTTGGCAGCTGACCCTACGTCCACCAGTGGAGAAGAATGATGTGCAAGGAACTGTATCTGAAGCAATGGAAAAGCAGGACAACTTCTTTATCTTCATATTCGAGTCATTAGTTGGCCCTGAATATTGTGTTAGTTCATCACTTTTATGAATATAACATTACTTTACCTATTTCTTAGTAGGGAAGTTATATTTGTAAAGTTGCCTTGAGATTTTCAGAATATTCTCATGAATCAACGTTTCTCCAGGAGATTGAATTTATAAAGGATGGAAGTTTTAATTTTGAAGAACTTGATGCCTTTTCAAATGCACTAAAACTGGCTGGTGCAAGTGAAGGTACAGAAAAATCACCACGGAAAAATCAAAGAAGGAGTTCAAGTAGAAGGGGCACCAGCTTTGATGCTTCTCAGCGTTCAGCTTTAGAGAAATCTGTGTCTGCTTTAGAAGACATGGGTGTTAGGGTCTATGGATATGATGAACCTCATGAATACCCTAAAAATGGAGTGATATCTTGGGATAATATTGCTGGATACGATCAACAGAAGCAGTACGTGCGTATGATTTCCCATTTCTGATATATTATTTCAGATGATCACATTAATATAACATGTTTCTCAAATTCTTTTTTAACCTCAATTAGTAAATTGTTTAACTTTGTTTCAAGCTATAGTTGTAAGGTGTCAAGATGTGGTGATTGTTAATGATATAGTGACTCCCTGATTTTTCACTTGAGATCATGCTATTATTTTGCTTGAAGTTGATTCTAGTATTTTTTTTTTCTCTCTCCCTCACAAGGATTAAAGCAAAATTGATCATGCAAATACACATACATAGCTTTGGGATGTGGCAAATGATATAAGTTGGTGACATACTGACATGCGCGGCAAGATCCTTATAATATCTAGCCTAACTTCGTCAGTGTGTTGAAACATGCACATTTCCATATTGATATTATATTTGGTCGATTTCTTGTTAAAATTTTAAGGAAATGATCCCTAGGTGTGTTGTTGAAATTTTTTGATTCTTTGACCCTTTAACTACATTTTAGCCTCTAAAAAGGTTGACAATAATGGTTCTATTATCATGGAGCAAGCCTAATCTGAAAGTTGGTTCTCATGAGCTGCTTGGTCTACCTCCCCAATTTTCAGCAGCTGTTCAGTTGTTGCACTTAAACCATCCAGTCTCCAATTACTTTGCTATCTTATTTCTCCTAGTTGGAAAGTAAAAGACATTCTTGTACTTTAAAAATTGTCTTTCACCTTTATTTGATTTTATTCTTTCAATGAAGAACTCACTTGCATGGTGAACCCTCTGACCCACGGAAATTACCCTTTTTCCCTTGTGTGATTGATGTCCTGGAAGTTGATGTCTAGACCCAGGTGACATTATCCTAAATTATTGTAAGTTGAAAAATATATAAAATTGCTATATGATAATAATTAAAAGAATATAAACTACTTTTATTTTGCTTTAATCATGAACTTGGATCATAGATGTATAACTTTATTTTTTGGTATGTGTTGTGAATTAAAAAAACAACATTAAAAGGAGTAGTGTCAAACCAAATTAATGGAAGAAATTGATGGGAAAATCATTGTAAAAGCAATGGTGGACAAACATACTGAAGTTTGATATTTGCCAGCCAAAATAGGCAGTATTTATTTACAGGGGAGAATACTGGATGGAGCTAGGACATTGGTTGTTAGAGGAAGATGCATATATATATATATATAATTATATATATTTTAATTTTTGTTTTTGTTTAATTTGACATTTGAGGATTAGTAAAGTCCAAAAAGATTATATAACTAATGTTGCTTCCCAGGAATCTTTATTTTTACAGAAGCTTTGAACTAAACTTATGTTGAGTTATCTGGTATCGTCTTGATGGCATAAAATTTAGTTTGCTATGGTGCTTCCCATGGTTTTTGTTTTTTTTGGTAATATGTGCTTCTGTGTTTTCAATAACAAATATTTGGTTATTTGCTGTTCTCAAGAACTACCAACTTCCTAATAATGTATTTTTCCTTTACAGGGAAATTGAGGACACGATATTGCTGGCATTACAGTGTCCTGAGGTATATGATAATATAGCTCAGGGAACTCGGAGTAAATTTGAGTCAAATAGGCCTCGAGCTGTTCTTTTTGAAGGCCCACCAGGTTAGTTCTCTGGGCATGGGAAAATGATAGACAGAATAATTTTAAAATTATATACCCTCTTTATACATTCTATTCTGTCACCCACAGAGATATCTCTCACGATCTTTATGATCTTTGAATTTGGGTCACAGGGACTGGGAAGACATCTTCTGCACGAGTCATTTCTAAAGAAGCGGTATGTCTTTTGTGTATATAGGAAGCTCTATTTGTACATTTTGGTATAAGCTGCTTGTATGTTAATTGGTAATGCTTTTTATTGCCTGGTTGTAGTTTCCTTCTTGTGGTTGATGCTGATTTTGCTTCACATGTGTAGCCTTATATGATATTGTAAGTACAGAGTTTGTAATCAAGTACTCATATGAACCAAAGCCCAATCATGTCTTTATAAAATAAAAAAAAAATATTTTCCTATTCAATTAGGTAAAGTGCTCGATATATTCCATTTCTACATGTAAATTACTTGTTACATTCGGAGAGCGAAAAATTGTTCTTCACATCTTAGTTCAATGAATTCTGAGAAAAATTACCAAAAACACATGATATTTTCTTGAATATTGAAAATGAGGAGTCTTTGAAGGTGACAATGTGGATGTTATGGTGTTATATTCATATTATGAGTTTCTGAACCATTTGAGTTCGATGCATTAATGATGCTTAAGTTTGTTTAATCTTAGTAGATTTTTCAAACTCAGTGGATGACATTGGTTCAGATTTGCAGCTATAACCACATGTTGCCAATTTATGACTTCAATGCTTGCTTTAGATACATGCACATATATTCGTTATTTATCTTGAAATATTTTGTTCTGTTTATTTGGTTTCTGAGCAGATCTTGTGCTCTTTCAGGGTGTTCCACTGTTATATGTGCCGCTTGAGGTCATAATGTCTAAGTACTATGGTGAAAGTGAGAGATTATTGGGAACTGTTTTCTCACTAGCTAATGAAATGGCAACTGGAGCAATAGTCTTTTTGGATGAGGTACTTGGCATTGCCCCTCTGCATTAAGTATTAACAGGTTGTTAGTGTTTTGATACTTAATTCGAGACGCTTGGACATACATTGATATCTGATCAATCCCAGTTAAAATTGCAATCAGTGTGAAATGTCGTAGAGTATTATAAAGTTTGAGTTTATTGGAACAATTTTAATGTGAGATGGTGCTAGGGTTGGCTAAGCACAGATGGCTGTCAAGTGAAGGTATTGTTTTCCCCTTCAACTAGCACTCTCAATTCCCTTAGTGTTATGGCTATTTAGTGGAACACTACTTATTTGCAGAAACCCTCCGTAGAAATACTGTTGAATTTTTTTCATTTTTTTTTATAAAATTAATATGAAATATTCATTAATATTGGTTTTTCTTTTTATCTTTCTTCCTCTTTTTCTCATCCATTTATATCATAACACCACCGATATTATTGTTATCAAAGCCTTTTCTTTCTTCTCCATCTAATCGCAAGCTTTCAACTTTTACTATTGTCTCAGTTTTTCATTTTCAATCTTGTTTTTCTTCTTCATCATCTGCCCGTGCTCCATCCACACTTCCCTCTCTTATAACCATTAAGTGGGTTAAATAGATTTACAAATGATCCCGTTTTTAACCTCAGTTAATGGTAAAGTGTTTTTTTGGCAAAAAAAAATATTTGAAGGAAGTTAGTCTTTTACTAAATAGATAAATAGCTGAGGTCTTTTGGCTATATACCAATAATGGAGGGGTTTTTATGCAAAAATCTCTAAATAGATTTATTCTAACAGTTTTATAACTGTTTGATTATTTACTATGTAATAATTATTAGATTATTGTTTGATCCTTTGAGAAATTTATTTTTTTTTTAATTTTCCCCATGTTCACTATTTGTTTAATAAATATGACAGGTTGATTCCTTCGCTGTTGCTCGAGATGATGAGATGCACGAGGCCACAAGGAGATTATTGTCTGTGATTCTACGCCAGGTCAAATCTTATCCATTTTCCATGCTTTTAGACCCTGATTTAAATCTAATCTATTTTCCAAAAAAGTATCAGCATTTGGATGGGCTCTTTCATCACTATTATATTGTGATCCATTACTTTTATCAAATTTATACTTTCTAGATATATTTATTTGTGTTCTTCAATGTTTCGGTCCAAAACTTGTCTTTTTGTGGCCTTAATGCCAAGTCCATAAGTCTTTTGTTTGCAACAGTTTAGTAGCCGTTATTTTGATACAATGTAAAAAGAAACAATGCCTTAATGCACCTATTGGTTAATGCGAAGATAATGCTGACCTAACTTCCATAATTTATAAGCACACAGATTCCATAAATTACAAGCACTGCAGGAAAGAAAAGTTTTTTAAAATGGGAATTTCTTGATTATGTGAGTGAACTAAGTTAGTTATCTTTATTTCAAGTCAAAATTGTAGGAATCAAGCAGCATCATATAAGATTTTAACTGGCTTCTTAAGATAATGATGCCTGCAAAGTGCAAACTATAATAGTTATGTCATATCCAATATCGTGCACATTAATTATGTGAAACAATTTGGGGATAGTGAATAATGAGGAAACTTGAGAGAGTTTTGGCACTATGCCGCATGGGTCCTCAGGGGCCTGTTGCTGGGCCCCTGGCAACAAAGTGAGCATACTTCTCATTGCTTGATCATGTACAAATTGGGCTTATCCATATAGGTGTGGGGATTCTATTGCTTATGTAATTGATTGTCTGTGATACTTATGTTCTTTTCTTATTTATGTTCTATCTGAAGTATCTTCAAATGACCACCACCAACCTCTTAACAAATGTCTGGCAGGTTCTTTGTTACTGACTTCCAGCTAGCAATTGATGAATCTTGGTGCATTTATTTTGCAACTCGCTGAGCTGCGTGTAAAGCATTTCTTATTATTTGTTAATTACTAGTTTATTGGCAGTGATGGAGTTGCTGAGATTATTTGTATTTCATTTAGTTAAAACAGTTTCTGACGAAAAGTGACCTTTTTGCTTTTCTTTTTTGTAAGATTGACGGGTTCGAGCAGGACAAAAATGTGGTGGTAATAGCTGCAACAAATAGGAAGAATGACCTGGATCCTGCTCTGATAAGGTAGTTTCGTCCTAATTAATGGAAATATTATTTTGTGCTCAATTGGGACATTGGAGCCTAAATGTCCTTTCTTTGTACTTTTTATCTTTTTCTCAGCAGTCATATATAATTCTCTGAATGATTTGTATTTCTTTCAGCCGCTTTGATTCAATGATCACATTTGACCTTCCTGATCAACAAACTCGTGAAAAAATATTGGCTCAGTATGCAAAACACCTAGCAAGATCTGATTTAGCGAAGATTGCTTTGGCCACAGAAAAGTAAGTTAAATTGTGGAAGCTGACTGCCACCCAATGCATTTTCTGTGTTTATTGTAATTCAGTTCTTGCTTGAGCTATTTTGGTAATGCATTTTTCTAGTGTTTATCGTCATTCAGTTCTACAATACTAGCTTACCAGGTGAAGAGAAATACATTTTTCTTGATAGACCTTTGAACATGGAAGCTGGAACTGATCAAGTTCATGTCTAGTTTTATACCAGCTCATCTATCATTGTGTCTATTCCCAGTGTCATATTAGAAATTTGTGTGTGTGTGTGTGTTGAGTTTTTACTGTGAAATTAAGATTTAAAAGAGGTTAGCATGCTTGTCTTCATGCATTGAGTCATTTGTTCCCAGTGTTATATCAGAAATTTTTGTGTGTGCGCTTGTGTTGAGTTTTTGCTGTGAAATTAAGATTTAAAAGAGGTTAGCGTGCTTGTCTTCATGCATTGAGTCGTTTCTTAACCAGCAGTGTCATGGCAAACGTGCCATCTACCATGGAAGTCTTTGGTCCTTTTGATGTTTTTACTTTGCTAGAAGAATTTCCATGCAATGCCTCAAGCAGCATATTATATCATTTGATTAAAATATTGGTCTCTAAGCAACTTCTTGTGAGATTCCTCTTTTTCCTTTTTTTTTTTTTGGGTCCTTTGTGTGTGTGTGGGAGGTATAATTCTGACTGTACAGCATGTTCAGTATGTCAGGAAGGGATATCAGAGATGTATGCCAACAAGCAGAAAGACATTGGGCAGCAAAGGTACAGTGCTCTTTATATCAAATTTAGATCATGATCACAGCTCATTGTGTAGGTAATAAGTTTTTATTTTCCTGACAACTTAAAAACATGTTCTTAACAGTTAATAAGAAGCCAAGTGCCAAAAGATACAGAAGGTACAAGTCTTCCTCCTACAGAAGAGTATATCAGATGTGCTGATCAGAGACAAAAGGCTTTATCAGATATTTTACAAAAGAATAAAGCACCACGCTCTAATTGGAGACCTGCAGCACTTGCTTGAAGAGAAATTAAAAAAAACATGACATCTATATCTGTGCATATGGTTGCTTTTTTACTTGTTTGGCGATTGACGTTGGAAGCCAATTGCTTAGGAATGATGCAATTTTAATTTGTAGAATTCTAATTTGTAAACATGGCGAATATGTACATATGTAGAGCGGGGGAGAATTGGATTTTACTTGCTTAGCAAAAAATGCAGCATAGGAATTTGATTGAAAATTTTAGTTTGCATTGCCATTTGCATTGGAGTTGTGAATTTTTGTTCTTTTGGATATTGAATTGCAAATGTTCTTTTTTTTTTTAATTAATTGAAATTTAGTCAGGATGACATCAAGATTATGTATAACTGCATTTATAATTCTATTGTGATTTTAGAAGGCAGCCTTCCATTCTTATTATTGATATGTTATGTTGAAATTTATTGTGTTAGGTATTGTCCTTTGAAAGTTTCTCATCATATCATATGAAAATTAAATAAAAATTATCATATACCTTTCAATTTTAATTTGTGGTATTTTATGAACTTGTTGCGATATAGATTAACCTTTAATAACTACCGGAGGTGAGGTTAAAGAATGAAAAATTATGAATCAGTCCCATTTGAGAGCTGACTTTTGATGTAATTTTAATTTTCATAAATAATAGTTATTTCTAATTACAGCTACAATTTATGTATGGATACAATGTATTTTCTAAATAACTAGAATAAAGAAGTATTAAGATTTATTTATTCATTATTTTGTCCTCCTGATTAAAAAAACAAAGATTATGATTATTGTAATAGACAAATAATAATGGGATTAATCTCCTGAAAAAAAAAAACCATAAATATGATTGAGGATTTTGTATATATGTGAGTTGGCTTGTCTATGTTGCTGAATATATATATATATATATATATATATATAAAGAAGCGCATCTTGGCCAGATGACCAAATGTGAGAGAAAAGCATGCCAAGTGATGAAACGCACGCATTTTTGTTAGAGACCTCTCAACAGTCATCAGTGTTCAGGACACAATCCAAATCCTACAACCATCCAAAAGTTAAAATAAACATCACATTTCACACTCCAAGTTTCTATATCTTTTATTTAATATATATATATATATATATATTTATTTGCGTAGACTCTGCATTACTACAACCCTCATCGATATATATATATATATATATATTTAAAAAATAAAATAAAATCTAAAAATAAAATAGATGAAAAACAACTTTATAGATGAAGGCATGAAGAGGCCATCTTGAGGCACCAACCCAGTGACACTGCAGCTCTCGCCTCGCCCAACTCTTTTCACCCTTTTCATGTGCTGCAATTTAAAGCACCCGGATCCGCCTGCTTCACCGACACCTTTATCACAAACACAGCTCCTTCTACAGCAAACACCCAATTTTCTCCTATCAAAACTCGCCACGCGTCCATTATTTCCATATATCCATCTCCTACATATAGTATAGTTTCAAAGTTCCAACACTCCTCAGCCTATCCCTTACCAATAATCCCAACTTAACCCTCCGTACAATATATATATATATATTTCTCTTTTCTTCCCACTTTCTCATTCAAATTCAAACAAGCAAATAATATTCAAAAAAAAAAAAAGGGAAAAAAGACAAGTGATGCCTTATCATCAAAAGCAGGATTGCACCAAGAGATGCTAAAGAGAAGATACCTCATCAAATAATATGCTCAACTTCCAGTTTCCACTTTTCCATCACCACCACCACATTACACAATTATATAATACATACATATATATTCCCCATTAATTACTATCCCTTCAAAAAAATAAAAATAAAAATAAAAATAAAAAAGTAAAAAAAGTAAAAAAAAAAACACAAATTACAGTTGATTGAGTGATTGATTGACTCCTGTAAATATCATCCACATTATTATTATTACTATTATTTTTATTTCTACAAAGAACCCGCCGGCACCGCCGTACGGTTAACGCAGAACTCACCGGCGGCAGCGGCGGCGCTGTTACGAGGAATAACAAAATGCGCCAGCTGATCAGTGTGTCCGACCATGTTCTCCGCGCAAAGAAACTCCTCACTGCAAACCCTCTCCACCTCCCGCTCGTAATCGTGCACAAGAACCTCCGCCGATCCGGCCCCCTGCGACCGTGCCATCACCGCCGCCGTGAAGATCGCCGACATCCTCCCCGGCGAGGAGGAATGGTACCCGCGTGGCCCGTCAACGAGGATGACGTCCCAAGCCATGTCGTAGAGCTGGTTGGGGAGGTCGTTAATGGCGAGACGACAATCGGAGAACAAGAGGTTTTGAACGGGGCGGCACTCGGTCTTGATCTGAGATCGGGCGGCGGCGAGGAGTTCAGGGAGTTCCTTGACCTTGGTTATATAAGAGACATCGTAGGCTTCGAGGCCGGGATGGCGTTCTTCGAAGTGGGCGGCGTAGTACTCGTTTTCATCGAGGAAGACGGTGCGGCCGCCGTGGTTGAGAGCACGCCAGAGGAGGGTTTCCTGGCCGAGACCGAAGATGAGGAGATTGCAAGGGGCGCGACGGCGGAGAACGGCGGCGATGGCGCGGAGGTCACCATCGTCCATACGGGAAGATGAGTTAGCGGTGAGAGCGTAGTGGAGGAGAGTGTCGAAGATGTGAGAAGGGAGAGGGGTGACGGAGGAGGAGGAGGAGGATGTGGAGACGGCGGAGGAGATGGAGAGATTAGGGTTAGGAGGGGAATGGGAGGAAGTGGAAGTGGTGGTGAGGAGAGTGAGAAGAGAGGCGAAGGTGAGGAAGGAGATGAAGGCGATGAGCCAGACGCGGTGGTGGGAAGGGAGAGAGAGGGTGGTCCAGATTGGGAGTTGTTTGTTGTTTGGGGAGGGTTGGAGGAGGATGAGCTTAGCGCTGCTGATGCTCTTCATTGTTGAAGGTTTGGAGAAGGAGAAGAGAAATGGAGTGTGATGAGGGAGAGAAGAAGAAGAAGAAGAAGAAGAGAGAAGGAGAGGGTGGTGGGGACAAGGAGTGACGTGGTTGTTGGTACCTAGATCTCTCCGATATTTGCGCTTTTATTTTTTTTATTTTTTTTGTTATTTATTTATTTTTTTTGAAAGAAAAAAAAAAGGGAAAGATTTTAGGGATTTTATTTGGACTGGGAAGTGAAAGTTGGGGGGTTCTTCATGAATCATGGACATGGCAAGATTGCTGCTGTGCGTTTCCTTTTGTTGGAACTTGGTGAAGGGTTTTTTTTTATTATTATTTAAAAAAAGAGAAAGTTCTTTGACTGTTGATTTTTGGGAGTAATAAATTCTTAAGCAATCTAAATTTTTATAATTTGGACTAATAATGGTTGGTGAGCAAGTAACGGGTTACCTTAATTGATTGCAATGATACTGTGAGTTTTAAGTTGACAAAAAAAAAGTAGATATTGGAATTGATTGAAATATTTATAGCTTAGAAAGCATTGGCACGAAATAAAAGGTTTTTGGTCTAATGGTATACTGGCATTAACATTAGTCCTTAAAAAATGTTTTATAGTAATTTTTATTTTTTAAAATTTGAAATACGCTGCATGATATAAAAAATGATTTTTTTTTTTTATAGAAACAGGTTTACAACGTAATTTATGTATTCACCAAATAAATATACATGAACCAAAAAATTAATTTTTGATGGTGTAACATGCCACATGGCATATGGTTTATTTATTTTGTTTTAAAAAAAAAATCATTACATGAGCAAGTGAAAAATGAGTAGATATAGGAAGTTTTAATGAAATGAGTACAAACTCTTTTGTTTTGTAACTTTTATTTGAGTAACTCATAATGATGTTTCACAAAGATAATATTTAATTAATGATCTTAGGAAGTTATACTATTTTAAACAGCCTGTGGGTGTGATTGAAAGTTAATAATTAAAAAATATAATTAGTATGTATATATGTGTATGTGAAGAAGCTTTAAATTCTGATTTTTAATATGAAATACCGTGATATACTACTGTTATCTATTATAAAAGTGGTAAGGTTTCAGATTTTTCTTTCACAATAAAATTAAACATCATTAGGTTATAAACTCTTTAGCAAGTTTGAAATATTTTTAACTCCATTATAGAAATGATAAATAATAAATAAATTTCTATTTAAAAAAATCAAATGTAATCATTCACCTAGACAATTCTTAATACGTGCAAAATCACATATAATTTTAGAAAAATATAGTGCGAGTGTTAATGGATTTTTAACTTTTGAATGAGTAGAAAAACAAAGGAGAAACTTGTTGGATTACATCATGGTCAACTTATCTTAATTATCATTAGTAAATTCTCAAACAAAATTCCTCAACCAATGATGAACACCATGCAACAACCATCACCGAATTACAAATCACTCTTTATATTTAAGTTTCTATCATCCACAAGCAAGCAAGCATGCTTTTAGATTAAACATTTACACCTAAAAGTGTTTTTTTTCCGCAATAAATTAAATTAAAATCTTATAGTTTCAGAATAAATTTGCAAATTTTATTTTTTATTAAAAAAAAAAACTTCATTTGGTGCACTGGCTAACCAAACAATGGGTAAAGAAACTAATAAAAGAAGTATTAGATCAAGTGTAGCCATCAATAAACAAACCAAAAACAATCAAAACGTGTAAATGAAACAAATCATAAGATGGGATGTGCCCATCCATCTATTTCTAGACACTCGTTTTACAAGGATTCAGACACGAAACAGATGGGATGTGGCCATCCATGGCTACAATCAAACATCATCAACCGGACGTTGAGTTCAAAAGGGATGTGTTTGTGTTTGTGTTTGTATATAGTTCTAGAGATGGTTTGGTGTGTGATTAGTTAAGTGTTAATTAATTAAGTAGCATTGTCAATGGACTTCAAAGGCTGCTTTCATTACAAGTACTTATGACTTTGAAAACCGAGTTAAAGCTTGTGTTTGGCGATTGAGATGTAGCCTTGAAAATGGTATTATTATACGAGATTATTTATATATGATAGAATAGTTCTTTTTTTTTTTTTGAATTTTATATAATTCTTATAAATTTAGTAAATGTCTGTTTATGGTTATGTGTCTATTGTCGTAGAAATTTGATATTTTATTTTCTCTCTCTCTCTCTCTCTCTCATATATATATATATATATATATGTCAGCCTCACATTGTTTTGACTAAATAAATGAAGTGTAATTCATACTATGTGGTCATTCATTTTTTTTTTTTTAATTTAAAATTTTATTTTTGAGTTTGAATTTTTTTATACATAAAAAAAAACATTGATTGCAAGATATTTACTTTTTATAGGGCTACTAATATTCTATTCTAAATTGGTTTAAAGTTTGTGATTATTTAGAAACAGGTGAGTCAAAGACAAATATATGTTTATTGAATAGAACAAGATTTTTTTTAATTAGTTTCATTATTGTGTTTGTGATCATATCACTAAATTAGAAGATATACGTAGATTGTAATTATGTTTAAATTTATGTTATAATTCTTTATCTATATTTATTTAATCATATTTTCAACAAACAAACAATGATGTATGTTCATGGATGTATTTTATTAACCAAAAATACCTCTTCTACTGGCTTGAAGAAGTCGCCATTCATGAAGGAAAAAAACTACTGTATTTTCATCCATGTTCTAATTATACAAATTCATATATTAATTATCTTTAATGGTGACAATACTATATATTTTGTTATGTTATTTCAGAAATCTAATTTCTATAAATAGCATTATTTTTCAATATATATATATATATATATATCATGTCCGAGTGTTTTAAGGTTTAATGTTGAATAAAGTCCATACAATACACTTAACAAAGTATCCCATTCCAAATCACAAGGAAACAATGTACCAAATAATTTATCACTTTTGTACCCAAAAGTATATCCACCTCTAATGATTAATGATGGACTAATTAATTAACATCACCACAACAACCACAACCACAACTTCTATAATAATAAAGTTTGCAATATTTGACAGATCATGCTTAACATTATTAAAAAAAAAAAAGAAAAGAAAAGACAAGAGGCGGCAATCCTTGATTATGTTACTCTACAATTTTAATATGAACTTATTAATTTATTTTGGTACAATTATTTTTTTCCGCAAGGATTCTTCAAGATCCTACTTTGTGGTGTTTGATTTTTTTTTTTTTTTATAATATATTAATGTGTCAGTGGACAATTAATCACATATTTAAAAGTGGACCAATTGCTTGTGTATTTCAGGCCCCATATTTAGATTCAAATTGATTTTGTAATAAAATTTCAAGACCCTACAATTTGCATTCACTTCTTGTGAGTGCTTTTTTTGTGAATTATGAAGTCATCCAACAAGAGAGGTTTAGATTCAAATTGATTTTCTAATAAAATTTCAAGACCTTACAATTGCATTCACTTCTTGTGAGTGCTTTTTTTGTGAATTATGAAGTCATCCAACAAGAGAGGTCTTCATTTAAAGCTCCTTTTTAAATGGAACTAAAAGATTCTAGTTTATCCTTTGCATTAATTCAATGTAGGAAAAAAAAAGCAGTAATTTATCACCTTTCAATCAATGAATATATAGTTGTTGATTCTTTGCTGGATTTGAATGAAATTTCAATAATTCATTGCTAGTTTTATTTATTATTGGGTTGTAGTGTATGTAACAATAAATTTTGTACTAAAAATTCAAATGTATACTCTACAGTAAATACCGCAAGAAGAGTTTTATATATACATAACTTCCCTTGCGGTAATTATATATATTTACAATGTATGACAATCCCCATTTATTTAAGCGTTTGTCAAAAAATAAATAGGTATGCAGATGTACTAATTACAGTAGCTTATCGATCCCCTAGAGTCTCATTAACTCAGTCAAACACCACCCAGAAGATTTACCGCTAGAACTCATTTCCGTGAACAAAGCATAAACAACATTGTAAACAATTTGAAGTCATAATCTATTTTCATAAATAGTGCATAAACAACACTATAAACAATATTTTAGCAAAAGGTTTTGAACCTGCATTGCCTATGCACTGTCAAATGTCTTTATTGTTGAATTAAGGAAGTGTTTGTAATATTTTTTAGGTGTAAATATCAAAACTGAGTCCTCTATTTTCGCTCTGCCTTTTAATCCTCCAATATAAAATCCGCTTCTGATCTTTATATTCAGTATTTTCGTCTCTTAGATTGAAACTACGTTTTACTCAGATATATTATTTTCTCATCTTTTCGATCCTCTAATTCATCAACTAGAAACTGCAAAGCACTGATCTCGCCAATTGAGGACCCAAGAAAGAACAAAATATACAAAATATTTATGACCTAAAAGATCAGATTTTATATTATAGAGGATAAAAGGCAAAAACGCAAAATATAATAAATTTATATTGATCATAATCTAAAAAATAAGCAAAGTCATCCAACTATACCCATGAACCAGTGACACTATTAAAGTGTTTGTTTTATGTTATATTTTACATAATTTTATATTTATTTGAGCATCTAAGTTTTTTTTTATTAAAATAAAGCTCCTTTTGTTGTTGTGTAACAAATTAATTATTATATATATCTACAAACAAATAAAAATCAAATATAAAAAGAAACAAGATTCACACCGCCGGAGATGCGCAAGCATGCCAAGAGAGCTATTCCACACGCTAATAGAGAAAATTAGCTAAACCACCCTGTCATTAACGTCTACATGTTGGAGATTAATAAAGGGAGCATCTACTACTGAGTCAATTCCATTTAAAATTATATTGATTTATACGAGTATTTTTTTTATATAATAAAAAAATAATTTAGAATTGAACTATATATATAATTGAAATTAAATCATAAAATACTTTGTATGAACATTAGAGTTTTTCTCCTTAGTTCTGAAAAGAACAACTATTGGTAAGTCATTAGGTAATGGGTGGATAAAACACATGGTCAAAATCCCGGGGCTTAGATACTATTTATGTTATTGTTTCAAATAAATCAGGGTGAACTCTTTATGTAAGGTATTGTATCCTTTCTCTCTAGGATTACATAATTAGAGGATTTATCTATAAAAAATCGGTAAACTATCATAACTAATGTACTTCTATATCTGCATATCCTTTGACATCGCTTTGTCTTTTATTTAAAAGTGAAAAGTGTTAGATACTGATAAATCAAAATCAGAGTTTCAAACATTGTTTAGAAAAATTTGGTATTTCAAAATATTATGTTATCTCAAAATACTTTAAAACAAACCTTGTATCTCCAATGTCTATTATTTTGTAAAACTAATTTGTAAAATAAAATTGGTGAATGTATTAGAAATAACCTTCCAAATAGGTATAAAAATTATCTCAAATATAAATTAAATAAAGATAAGCATGATTGGAGATGCGTAGAAGAAACATGGGACGAAGAGGTCTTCAACTTCCATTTGTTTACAAGAGAGAGATTGGATTAGGTATAAATGCTGTCATTAACATGGTACACTTTTAAAAACCAAAAAAAGACCATCAATTGAGTCAATGCCAACCAAATACAATTGAAAACCAATCAGCGGTGTGGAAAATTATCAAACAAACCCACTTCATCATCACCTCATCTATATTCATTAACTAATTAATTAATTATAACTAATTAAGGTGGTGGTTACCGTCTAGAACCAGTCTGAGGACAACTTCTGTTGTCGGAGAACTGTTACAGTTGTGTTGTGTATATAACTTATTAACAGATTAATCTTTTATATATATATATATATATATATATATATATATATATATATATTAGTTCTTCATTTCTATTTTCCCTAAAATAATTATAGCAGAAGCATAGAAATACTCTTTTCAACATTATATTATTATATTATATGTTTTTTTTTAAAAAAAAAAACCTATGCTTCCAACCAAAGCATATATAATAATGCTAAAAATTAATTTCAATATGGTTAATGTATTTTTCAATCAATATCCAGCAATGATTAAACCATATCTAAAAGCAATTCTGAAGTAATGTTTGTGTGAATTATAAAATTCTTCTATATATATATTTTTTCAATGAAAATTTTTTTTCAACAACATTAGAAAGAGAGGACATTAAATATGCCTTTCTACACAAATAGAGTATTTGAAGCCCTCCCCTCTAAAATAGAACCCATGCCCCACATTTTAAAGGGTATTATAAATTTGAAAATAATTCTAATTTTACCTTGATAAAATTTAAAATCACAATGAATAGATAATTAGATGCATATGAAGATAAAAAAAGGATAAATTATTCAGTAATAACTTATTTTCCTATTTTCTAATAATGCCAGTTAGTTTTTATTCTTTTCAGGGACTAATAAAGAGAGAGAGAGAATGGTCACAAGATACTGTTAGCTTTGGTAGTTGCTAACCAAACTCTAACCACCACCCATTGCCATGGCTTTGGCTTGGTGACTTTTTCTAATCTTCATAATTGATGTTCATGTGGGGTTGTACTAGTCTCACTTTATGAGCTTTTAATTACTCAATTAATGCAATTCATGCATGATATTAGTTCACAATTTAATTATATCTCACACCAGTCATTTTCAATTGTTTCTTGCAAAATCAACTTCCTTTATGGTTTTACTATTCCATCCAACAACACATTCTTAAATTAGGCTCCGTGTCAAGTACCTAATTTAGTTAAACCATAATAAACATTGTAACACTGACGTTAAACAGTGCGCATTCTTTCACCTTTTGTGAATGTATAAAAATATTTCATTTTATCTAATATTCAGTAAATTACACAACCTCCCAACAGTAAATGTACAAGAAACTCCAGAAAAAGAATTATGCATTCCAACCGTCTAAACCTATTACTATTAGTATAAATTTTTTAATATAACCGTGACAATCCTTGTAATCTATTATGAAATATTTCAGTTGAGAAGTTCACCTTTTCTTTTATCTTTCATTACGAAATTTTTAAAGAAACATTTCTTGATTTCATGTCATATTTTTCTATCAAGAACAATGCCATCAACATATACAATAAATAATAATAATTATTATAATAAATTTCCAAACATTGACCTTCATATATATATATATATATATATAACAATGAAAAGTGTTTTCTTTGAATCCAAAAGAAGTTGCATAGTATCATTAAATTTGAGGTATATTGAATATTGACTAGAATTTACATTTCTTATACATCAACTAAAAAGGATCAGTACATGTATACAACTCTTTCTTCCTCTTGATCAACAAGAAAAATTACTTTAGGAAGACTCATCATATCATTTTCCATATGACACAGAAAAATGAAAAGCAAAGAAAATAAAAAAAAAAAAGAAGAGAGAAGCATATGTACCTTAGGATAGAATAAACAAAAGCACCCTTGCAGTAACTTCAAAAGCATTACAAGATCACTTAACCATCCGTTTGTGGGCAGTATGAACCCTGGGAGAAGAGGAATTGAGATGCACATCTTCTTAATATTAAGATATGCCTGCATGTTCATAATTGGAAAATTGTGAAGCTCGCGCAGAAATCCCATTTGTTCCGCCATTTTCGTTTTTAAGTTAGAAAGCACATGAGAAGGATGAAGACAATGTTTTAGTGGTTCTTGTTCTTCATCTTTGCCAAACTTCTACATTTTCATGACACAGGCTTTCAAACATCAGACCATTCTGAGTTTGTCTTGACTTGAAGAGTTAGTCAATAGAAAGCTGAAACTGGCCTCCATAATTCTCGCTGACTGATATCTGGTAGAAGAATTTGAAACAAGAAATATGATCACAATCAAAATAACGTCTTTGCAATATATAGATAATAATTATGATGAAATTTCCAAACAAGTTTAGAGGTATATGATCTTAAGAAAATTGATAATATCAGATAATGGAGTTGAGTCAGGAAAAAGGATAAAGAGGTGCTAGCATAGAAGGAAATCATTGGAGGAAGCAATCATAGCAATGTAGCTTTATATAATTCATTGATCCATTATTTGAAGAATCAAAACAATTTGTGTTTGGATTTGATGTCTAGGTTAACAACAAGCATAGAGGAATACAACAGTGCCCATAATTACCACCACTGCTCTAGCACTATCATAGCAAATAAGTTCATTTTCAGTTTTAGATAATGAAATCATGGAATGTACCTGAAGGGAGGGAAGCACTGTAGCATATACCTCTGCAAAGAAGGTTGAGATTGCAGCAAACCTGCAACAATTGTCAAAATTTGAACATGGGGCCTCTGTGGTTGTATGAAAAGCAATAACAGTTCACTCTAAGCAATGTAATTAAAAATAGATAGCAAAACTTAATACACACTAAGATGGCACTGGTGAAAGAAAATAATTTCTATTGTTAGATATAATAACATGCCATATTTCTGAACTCCATTAGCCAGTCACTCTCAGTTTCTTAGTCAATTACTAACTTGCCAATGATTAACATTCTTGCATAGTTCAATTAACTAAGATAAATTTAATCAACATTTTTTCGCTTACAAATAGAGCAAGAAATTTATTTCTTATTTTAAGTGAAATTAGAATAGCCAGGAATAAATATCCATTGATTATAAAATAATTCATATTGCAAAAGTAACTTATAAGCTAAGTAATCACACAGTAAGATCATAAATATGGCCATTAAGGACTAATTATTTAGACGTTTAGAAAATATTAATTTTTTTGTAAGAATCGAACATCTGATTAATTGGGCAAGTTTGTACATATCCGTATCTAAAAAAAAGTCACACAAGGTACATTAACAAAACTTGGATAGTGTAATTTGTAAAATTATTGAATTTGCAACTATTTGGAATAAAAGACCTGCTAGAAAATACAAAAAATATTGTATATATTAGTTCAACCAAGTTATTCAAGGGCTTAAATGGTCTCAAACTTGTCAACACTGATGCTGCGCACCATTTCATTGAGACCTTGTATGCATCAGTATCAATATTGGATGGAAGCACAAAACATAAAGACTTAGTGAGAAACATAAAGCATCAAAAAAATTCTGACTAGTATCAGACTGAAGAAGAGTAAAAGGTTTAGGGCCTGACTAGATAGGCAACCTAGAGGTCATGGCTCTGCAATGATCACTCTCACTCATTCAATGCAATCCCCAATGAAATACACATCATAACTGGTAAACCCTATCAGTGTCAAGCCAGTTCAATTCTCCAGCATTTTAGGGCCTAGCTTTGATGGCTGATCAATGACCTCCAAAACGTGCATCATAATAGTATACACCCCACAAACTCAAAATTGCATCATATACCTTTACAATGATCCAAAGCGGTTTAGATTACCATTGAGTATGCAGAAACTTCCAAAAGTCTAAATCACCTATGATCAATTAAAGTTCAAGCAATTATACTTTCTTTCCCTATAGATTACCATCATTTCATCTTCCCTACCTAATTAATCATGGTATAATAAAATTGGCCAATATAACATCCTTAATCACCATATAAAGAGATCAAATTAAAAAATTTTGTCATTCCTCTACCTTGCTGTATATCTATCAATATTTGTTAATATTGTCCTGATTTAGGGGAAGAAATGATAGTGTTGAATGATAGGTCAATCAGGGACCTTATTATCCTTGGGTCTTGAGTTTGAAGATGATCAACAGAGGTTAAGTGAGGTACCTCAAAATAGCACTTCACAACTATAGAGGCAAATGCAGAGACAATTAATAATCCCACATGTGCTACCAAGAGTTAACTGATAAGATAACTTATTTTTTGTAAAGTATACAAATACGTGCTGAGGCAATAGTGTCGTGGGAAAGCTGAAGTTAGGGTTAATATCAAGTAACAAAGGAAGATCGCAGAAAGAGGAAGAACGAGTGAAGTTGATGGAGATAGTTATGGAGAAGTCTAGGTTTAACAGAATAGTAAGGACTCAAGCTCTACAATATGAATTTGGAAAACAAAAAATAATTGAGGATGATTCAGGGAGAATAGGATGCAATCTTGACCTTAACCCAAAAGTTTAAATGAGAAACCAACTGAATTTCATGTCTAATCACCTCACAAGATTAAAATAGTTTGAGAGCAATTAACAAAAACCTCATCAAAAAAAAAAAAAGTTCAAACAAAAGTCAGATACTTACCCTATTTTACACAATGAAGTCAAGTATAAAAAAAAAATTTAACAAACATGCTGTGTCTTCTAAAGTAAGTTGCCAAAACACAAGCAAGAAGAGTAAATAATATGTTTCATTAGTTAACCAGTGGCAATGAAGATTACAACAGAAGGAAAAGAACTAGATAAGAATAATGAAACTAAGATAAGAGCAAGCACTGGGATTCATATACCTCTTCAACAGGCGAAAGCAAACATAGAGCTCCTCAATATCAGACTCAATCTTCAGATCAATATACTGTGTAAGAAGCTCGCAAACGCATGAACAAGATTCATCCCATTGCTTTAAACTAGAATCAGATAATTTATGAAGAAAAGAAAATACCGACTGCAAAGCAGTGGATAGTAGGCCAGTTCCCCCAGAAGTAGAATACATGTTGGCAATAGAACTCAAAAACAAGCAGCCGCTATGCATAAACTTATCGACCCAATTTGGAGGATTCCCCATCCAGAATTGGAGTTTAAAATCTTTGTCATTTCCAATATCTTTACTGTCACAGAATTTGTTGATGGTACCAATAGAAATACTAGAAGAACGATTTTCTACTCTGTGTGCAGGAAGTAACTCAAATATATCCAACTTCAGATCTTCTGGTAATTGTTGTAAAACAGTAAAATCTGCTTGACTTAAAGATACTGGCATCACATCATTTTGATGAACATGGGCATTAGATATCATAGGCTGATCATTGGATCTTGAGCAGGTGAAAGGAACTGACTGAATTTGATGAGATATGCTCTCCGTGGCCTAAAAAAAGAAACACTAAATCATACTTATTGGGAAGATGAGACATAAAAGCTGAACCATATAAACATCACAATAGTAACATTTTGAAAAAAGAGATATCTTACAATCAAATTAAATGGCAATTTTCTTTTGGTGGGAAGATGTTAAGTTGATTAAATGAAAACCTAAGAAATTCTAACAAATATAGCAAAATCTGCTCCTCAGAATATTGAAATAAGAAAATATAAATTATTCTCTGCCCATGACATGCTGAAATCAGGAGTCCAGGACAAAATTCAGCTTGACTATACAACAATTTTTTATTCGATAAAAGAAATATTCATTAAAACCAAAACTGATGGTGACTGACTTGGTGACCTTTCCAAAAGTACTTGCTATAATTCAGAGAGCTGATAAAAAACAACCAGGCTGAACAACTTGAAATAGGAGGGCATCGTGGATTGTTGGAAATTGTGAAGTTATTAGTAAAACCAAATTACATTTTCTACCATAAGAAAGTGTCTGAGCACTGAAGCCATATGTTCAAGATGTATTCTGCATATCATTTGTATGGTCATAAACAGACAGTTGCACCACAAGAACACAGAAATGCACTAAATTTTAACATGAATGTATACTAAGTACATATGAGGTGAATGTTTTCAATTTAGAGCTCACTAGGGGTGGTAGGTTTGTGAGGTTTCTATCCAAATATTCCACATCTCAAACTCTAAAGACTTGGAAGATATATAGGCAAAAAGTCAACAGACAATAAGCACAAAATATAAAACTAACCAGATAAGGGTGATACTAAACTAAGATAAGCACATTTTAACATCAGGCAAAGCCAAATGAAGCAATCAAGAACTAAGAGTCTGAAGAAATGTTAATGACATCATAGAGAGACCTCAAAGATGCTTAATTATGGTTATTTGTTAAAATTTGCAAATTTCTCCACAATTATACAAGTTAATTTTTGAAAGTCTACTCACCACTAAGGATTAAAACTATATGAAAGCACTTATAAACAAATTATCACAACCCAAGATGATATTTCAGACATGTAAGAGTTCCAGATAAAAACAGCTGGAGCCAGTTAGTAAGTTAGAAATTATGAACATTACTAGATAAATCGTTCAAGTTGAATTGTATAAAAAATGTTTCAGCTATACACAACTGAACTTTGAAGATTATTATACCAAATATGTATGAACAAAAGGAGACCTACTCTGAAATTGACTCACCTTACTTTTGGTAGGAGTAGTTAATAAAGTAGATGCAGAAGGTAGCAATTTTCTGCTCAGACTTCTCCCACCTGGATGCAGCTCTAAAGGCTCACTATCTCCAGGATTCATATTCTGGTCAATATTGGAACCTGCTTGATTGTTGGATAACAAAGCAGTCTCATCAATCCTAGGAATCAATTCAGTTGGCAAAGCAGGATCTGCGGTTGAATTATTTCTTTTCAATTTCTCCAAATAATCACATAACTTCCCATTGTAGAAATCATTCATTTCTGAAATTATTTCAAGAGGAAGACTTTTCATAACTTCAACATCTAGATGGCACAGAGGTGGCAATGCAGAAGGCCTGTTTTCAGAGTATCTCAAGCTGGATTGAACACCATTTGCTAAAATAGAAGAACCAGTTAAATTTGCATCATTTAGAGAACTTGCTTGGGGATCTCCACCAGGAAACTGTACCACTAGGATCAAAAGAACAGAGAGATTAACAATGGACACCAGCATAACATGTGATGACAAACAAAGTCATTAATGTCAAAAACCAGGTCACAAAGAAAAATTTTAGTTTAGGGTAAAATATACCTCCAATATCCCTCTTTATGTCTTGACAAACCATTTTTTGGCCTTCTCGGGTGTCTACCGAAGCAGAGGCAAGCCATGATTCAAGTGCATTACCTTCCCGCCCTTCAGGATAAATAGCAAGGCATTAGCTTAATATGGATTCAACAATATACTGTCAAATCTGTAGTGTTTCTATCATTGAAAATATTCATATCAGGAATATGGAACAATAAATATGCACATATGCAGAACTAGGATTATAGGTCGCATGCACAGAAATGGTACCTTGTCTAGCAATGTCTATATTCTCAAGCCTTGATACTTGCAAACCAATACCACGAACTTCTTTGACATCTGTAAAATTAATCAAAGACCTTTCAAATAAGAAAATAGTTAAACTAAGGATATAATCTTCTATAACATGAAATAACCCACCACTAGTGGAAAAATGGCACAAAAAGTGATAAATGTTTTCCAATGGCAAATATATATATATCCAGCAGTAAAATTACCCAAACCTTTACAAATTAGCATCCTCAGAAAGCATAACATATAGAATTTGCTATGAGATGATGAGTTTTCAAGACAAACTTAATTTAGGAGTCTCCTTTCAATCTCTACAAGGTACTCATAATCTAAGCAATATTTCAAGGAAATAGGAATTTCAAGTAAGCAACATTAGGTTAGCGAAGATTAAAAAGTTCATAATAACATTTCAAGGAAATAGGATTTTTAGTAGGAATATTTGATTATCTTACAGCAAGGCTCTAAAAGTTGGAGTTAGTGGACAAATAATGGGACACAAGTTATGATTAAGATAACCTCATTCTGCTCCTTTTCTAGAAACACAGTTAGGAGACTCGCCTATGGAAAGTCTCCTATTACTTGACTGAATGCAAATAAGGTAATATAGACCGGATAAACAAAGGGTTAAGTGGTTAACAACTATAATCAAGAAAACCTCAATCTGCTGCTATTCTAGAAGCATAATTTCAGAAAGGCTCAACTAAGGAAAGCATGTTATTGCTTGTATAACAGCCACATGACAGCCACAACTATCTAAGATAACAGGTTCAAGTTACCCAGCAACTGAACATTATTTGTGGAGTTAATGGAATAATCAGATGGACATGATCCGAATATCCAAATTTACTTAATATTTCATAAAATATAGGTTGCATGCCTAGATATATAAAGGAGACCTACACATTATAAAATCTGATATCATAATAGATGAACCGCCTTCATTTAAAATAACCCACACACCCCAAAATAATGCTAGAATGGCTCTAGAATCACTTTCTTTAGCACGTTGTTATGTTTTCTATCTTTTACACAGAAATCCATGAATCGAGAGAGAAATATACTCTTCTAAATTACATAATTTAATTGTAAATGCATTGCAATGATTCATACATCAAGGAGATCAATGATGTTAAAGCCCATAACTATAAAGCCCATTTACTCCAGTGTATATATACACTTGTAAACATTGAAATGAAATGAACCATTCTCTCTTTTCTCCCTTTATTTATCTATTCTAACATGGCATCAGAGCGGGTTGAGAAACCTTAACACCGGTCATCATCTCATCAAACTCCGGACTTAACCATCTCAACTTCCAGCCAAGATCTATCTTCTCCGACAAATCTAGATCTTCTCATCCTCTCCGGCCATCTCCGGCCATCATCTAATATCATCAAATATCTACATCCTCAACCATCTCCGGCCATTCTAGTAAGATCTGAGTTGACGGCTCACAGTGATGGCTCACAGTGACATGCAATAGTAAAAAAAATAATATGTCGAATCCAATTCAGCCCTCTGATCCGGTTATTGGCATTGGTGCTCTTCTTCACATGGATATTAGAATTAATGGTCATAATTATCGTGAGTGGCCATTTTTGGTACGCATGCTTTTGCAGTGACATGCAATAGTAAAAAAAATAATATGTCGAATCCAATTCAGCCCTCTTATCCAATTATTGCCATTGGTGCTCTTCTTCACATGGATATTAGATTTAATGGTCATAATTATCATGAGTAAGCATTTTTTATACGCATGCTTTTACAATCGGTTGATCTCGCCTCTCAACTAATTGATGATCCTCCTGATAAGGCGATGACTATTGCGGCAATTATTAAGGCTTGGCAGGTTGCCGATGATTGTGTCATGGGTATCTTGTGGAAAAGTACTGATGTTTCCATCAGGATGAGCTTTGTTGATCATTTATCATCAAAAGAAATATGGGACTATCTTCAACAGCACTATCTACACACCAATGAGGCACTCCAGTTCTCCCTGCTACAAAATCTGCATAGTATTCAACAACATGACCTATCAGTGTTGGAATTCTACACAGTCTTCACTAGTGTATCTAGTCAATTGGATGTTATGGTGCTGAAGGGATGCTCCAGTTGTAAGAATTGTGCCGAAAAGGAAAAACATGAGCAGCAGAACCTCATATTTCAGTTTGTGATGTGCCTCTGCTCCAAGTTTGAGCCGGTACGCATTCAACTTCTTGGACGCACTCCTTTTCCTACCTTTACAGAAGCACTTGGAGCTTTGATTGCCGAGGAGACACCTTTGTGACCTTGCTACTACTTTAGCAACCCCACATACTGTTTTGGCAGCTTCTCATCGGTCTGGAGTGATCAGGGGTTCTACTGTAGACGCTATCGTCTACATTCATTACAAGAAAACAGGTCATCGTGCTCATAACTACTTCAAGTCACATCCTGAGCAGCTTGTTAAGCTTCAGGTCAGGCGCTCCTCAGGATCTCGACGCGGAGTTACTCCTGGCACTTCTTGTTCTGATCCTCCCATCCATACATCTGGATCAGGTTCCTCGATGTCAACATCAGCTACTTCTAATTCCTACTGAATCTTAGACTCGGGGCTTCTTTTCACATGACCTCTGATGGTTCTCAACTTTCATCCTGCAGACTTGCTCTGGTGGTACGTATATTCAGACCGCCGATGGAACTTCTTGTTCTATCACAAATCAAGGGATTCTTTCTATCTCTCGATTTACTATTCCTGATGTGTCACTCATTCCTCAACTATCTATGAATCTTATGTCTGCTGGTCAACTCACCGACCTCCACTGTTTCGTTGGATTTGATGATTATTCTTGTTATGTGCAGGACCGCCAGACAAAAGCTGTAATTAGTACTAACCATTGCCGTAGTGGTTCTCGTGGAATCTACATTCTAGATCATCCTTCTCTTCCTATTCCTTCCACTATGACCACGCTCTCCACTGTTCCTGCTTCTACGATCCATGTTCAAGGATCTGCTTTTTCTGCTTCTACTACTTTACAACAGTGGCATCATCGCCTAAGTCATTTATGTGGCTCACGTTTGTCTTTCTTAGTTAATCAGGGTGTTTTGGGTCATGTGTCTATTGATGTTAGTTTTCATTGTTCGGGTTGTAAGCTTGGCAAGAAAGTACAACTCCCATATTCTGCAAGCATCTCTAAGTTTAGTCATCTTTATTATTTAGTTCATTCTGATGTTTGGGGTCCTGCGCCTTTTACTTCCAAGGGTGGTCACAAATATTATGTCAGTTTGATTAATAATTACTCTAGATATATATGGGTCCATTTCATGAAACATCGATCTCAGTTCTCTATCTATAAGTTGTTTGCTAGCATGGTTCACACTCAATTTTCTACTGCCATCCGTGTTTTTTGTTCGGATTCCAAGGGAGATTATCTGTCTACCGTTTTTCGTCAATTTCTCTCATTTGAGAGTACTCTTCCTCAACTTTCTTGTATTGGTGCTCAATAGCAGAATAAGATCGCTAATCGCAAACATTGTCAAATGATTAAGACTGCTCGGACTCTTCTAATTTCGTCTTTTGTTCCTACTCATTTTTAGGCTGAGGTCGTTTCCACGGCAGTCTATCTCATTAACATGCAACCATCATCTTCTCTTCAAGGTAAATGTCCTAGAGAAATCTTGTTCGGTTCTCCTTCTCGCTATGATCATCTTCGAGTCTTTGGTTGTGTTTGTTATGTCTTACTTGCACCTCAAGAACATACCAAGTTAATAGCTCAATCAATTGAGTGTCTTTCTTGGGTATAGTCTTGAGTATAAAAGCTACCGTTGTTATGACCCTTCCGCTTATCGCATTCACATATCTCGTGAAATCACTTTTGACGAGAGTCGTTCTTATTTCTACTCTTCAACCACTCAGCCTCCCTCTTCCTCTCCTTCTTCCACAGAGTCTATTTCGTTTATTGGAATTCCTTCTCTAGGATTGGTTCTTACCATAAAGCCTTCTGATGTTCTTTCTTCGTCTCCTACTCCACCTTCAGCTCAATCTTCCGTTATACCTTCACCCACAGTTCCTGAGACTTATCTTTTTCACTATCATCATCGGCCTAAAGTTCCTGATGATCCCCAACCCTCCATTCCTGCTCCTTTCAATGCTCCGTCCAGTACCACGGATGCAATGTCTGATGGTCTATTACTTGCCTCGACGTCTCGGTATGACCTTCGTGATCGTACTACTACTACTTTTGCACCTAACAGATATAGTTTTTCCTACTGCTGGTGTTGTATATGAACCCAACACTTATTAGGAAGCAGTCAGTATCCCTGAGTGGCAGTTGGCTATGTCTGAGGAGCTTTCAGTTTTGGAAAAGATAGCCACTTGGGATCTTGTTCCTCTACCTACTCAGGCCATTCCTATTACATACAAGTGGGTGTATAAGATCAAGACAAAATCTGATAGTTCATTGAAACGCTATAAGGCTCGTCTTGTAGCTCGTGGATTTCAGCAGGCACATGGTCGTGATTATGATGAGACCTTTGCTCCTGTGGCTTATCTGATTATAGTTCGCACTCTGATTGTTGTGGCTGCTAATCGTTCTTAGACTCTCTCGGATGTGAAGCATGCTTTTGTTCACGGTGATTTACATGAGGAAATATATATGCATCCACCCCATGGCATTGAGACATCTGAAGGTCATGTTTGTCGCATTCGTCGTGCTCTTTATGGTCTCAAGGAAGCTCCGCGTGCTTGGTTTGAGCGGTTTAGTTCTGTGTTGCGTGTAGCTAGTTTTTCGCCCAGCGATCATGATCCTGCATTATTCATCTATATGTCAGTGTGGTCTCACCTTGCTCCTGCTCTATGTTGATGATATGTTGATTACTGGTGATGATATGGAGTATATTGTTTTTGTGAAGCAACGTCTTATAATGTCTAATTTAGGATCTCTCAGCTACTTTCTGGATATCGAAATATTCAGGACCTCATTGTACAATTTGGCCATATTGATTTATGGACTGCCGCTACACCTATGGAGCTCCATATTTAGTTTCGACCCACAAATGGCACACCATTAAAGGATCTTTCTCGCTATCATCATATTGTATGCAGTCTTGTCTATCTTACTGTCACCAAGTCTTGATATTGCTCATATTGTTCATGTGTTAAGCCAGTTCATTAATACTCCTACTTCATTTCACTACGACCATTTACTTCGTGTGTTGCGTTATTTGAGGGGGACAGCATCACGAAGTCTGTTCTATGCCCATACCAATCCGCTTCAGCTTCACGCTTACTCGGATTCCACTTAGGAGAGTGACCCTATTGACCGCCGATCCATCACTGGTTATAGCATATTTTTTGGCATTTCTCTTGCATGAAAATCCAAAACAGACTGTTGTGTCATGTTCTAGCATTGAGGCGAAACTTCGGGCACTTGCTACTTCCACATCTGAAATTGTATAGCTTCGTTGCTTGTTGGCTGAATTTGGTCTCATGTGATACTACTACTCCTCTTCTCTATGACAACACTAGTGCTGTACAGATTGCCAATGACCCCGTGAAGCGTGAATTGACCAAGCATATTGGTGTTGATGCATCTTTCACACGTTCACATTGTCAGCAATCGACCATTGCTCTTCCGTATGTGTCGTCTAAGTCTCAAGTTGCCGATTTCTTCACCAAGGCCCAGACTCGAGAACAACATCAGTTCCATCTTCTCAAACTCTGTCTCAGATCCTCCTGAGACACCTTGAGTTTGAAGGGGGTGTTAAAAGCCCATTTACTCTAGTGTATATATACACTTGTAAACATTAAATGAACCATTCTCTCTTCTCTCTTCATTTATCTATTCTAACAAATAGAAGAAAACAAAAGATGAAAAATACATGCATAATAAAAGCATTGCCCTGGAGACAGAGAACTAAGAAACTAATTAGAAGTTCAACTTCTGAATTGTTCTGACAATAAAAAGTTATTGCATGATAATCCTCTCTAAGAAATCTAATTTTCATTTACATCATTACTTTCTTGAATGTCCAAGCATTTCCAATTTTCAAATTTACATACGCTTAGATCTAAAATCAATTGAAAATAGAACCACGATCACAATGACCCATACAATTAGGTTTTGGCCTCGGACAATCCTGAGACTGAAGCAAACATAATAAATGATGGATATAAACGGTGAGAAGCTTTTACCAAAATAGCATGCAGATATGAAGTTTACAACTCAGACAAGTAAACAGCATAAAATTTAGCAGTTCTGAATTTGAAGAGGCCTTCCAAACAAGAGAATAATAAAGCCATGTGTAAGCATATTATAACAGCAAAGGAAGTGAAACAAATAAAAAAAACAACAAAACAAAACAAAAAACAAAAGACAAACAGTAATTTAGCATTCTAGATGCCAGCTCACCAAGATTAAAAGAAGAAAAAAGCTGTTTGGTCATCCGCTGAAGCACAGCTATGTTGTCTGTAGCAACAGCAACCTATCCAACAGGTAATGAGCATCAGAGAGAAGCAACCACATTTCAAGATGCAAAACGGGATGCAGAGAAACAATTCACCAAAAAAAAAAAGGGAGAAATTGATGCAATTGTAGATGGTAGAGAATATCATTTGAAGCAGATTGTACCGTAGTGGAGTGGCTCAAATTTTCACAATCCCCATGTCCCATATATTTTGAGGGCTCCCCAGCCCCTATCCTTCTTCTCTTAACCTGAAGAAATGTATTATGAATAATTTCAACAAAAAGAACCCAAAAAAAAAAATCATTAAGAAAATGTGAGAAAAAGTAAAAGGAAGGTTAGTTACCTTTAGTGTGATAGTCCGTCCTAGCACTCCACATCCTTGCAACCGCAAGGAGACCTCCTCACTAAGTGACATAAGGAAACGATGACACTAATATACAGCAAACAAACAAACCATGAAAAATATGAGAAAATAATAGCAATTAAATAAATGACGTCTACGATCGCACACAGGAGACCCACATCAACATCATCATTGAATCTCACTCCCCAGTTCACTTCAGCACCAACAGACTTCATTTCCTGTAGACACAGTTCATTTGTCCACAAAAGAGAAGTTATGTAAAGTTACAAGTTCACTCACTAAGGCAATCTATGCAAGATCATCTTGATGTTAGCGGAACACAAATTAACAAAATAACACCCTTTTAAAAGATGAACATTTTTAAAAGCAGTTCCTCAAGAAAACATAAAACCAATAAAACATGGACTCGATGGATAGCCATTTTATGAGATGTCCGTGGAAATGCATCAAAGAAAATGAACTCATACAAATCTCATGACAGAGGGATCTAGGATTCATCATTTAGAAGCAAGGAGAAAGTCGACAAATAATAATTAAACTTTGCACAGCAGTAGAGTACCAGTAAGAAAGGTAGAGATTTTACTAATAATTTAGTGAGATGCATAAAAGCTACAAAAATGAAAAAATAAAATTTAAATAGATACAAATAGAGTTTATCAACAAATTCAAGCATGCATATCTAAATGAACATACAGCTGAAACTGATGTACGCATTCACATCTGCATTTAGTTTTGACAAACCTGAACCATTTGAACAGTACGATTATCAATTCCATGGCTATAATTCCACAACAAGTCACCAATCTTTGCACCGAAGTCCTTGTGAAGAACTTCCTGCAAAGTATCAAGTTTAAAGTATTAAAAATTCAAGAAACTTGAAACGATAAAGAACATTATAAAGAATTGAAGAACAGTTAAGTCCCACAAATAACTAGACACCATGCAAACAAGAAAATAAGAATATGATACTAGCACTTTGGTCATGTGTGTTAAAAGTCTAATATAATACATGCATCAAATTTATATGCTTATTCTTTGCTAAGGAGATTATTTTCAATCAATCTTTATGAGTAGTTCATCAGACACGATATAAGATATGACAAGACATGTCCACAAGCCATAATAAAGCACAAGGAGATTTTTAAAGTACTATCATGTCTTTAACAGCATAAAGAGCCCCAAAAGATAATATTCCACTCAAAGAGGAAAATCTGAATATAGAGAAAAATAATGTGTGAGGCTATTCAATGTTCTTAACAAATCTAATATGATCAAGCCAATGAAAAATCAAAACTCGCGCAGAATAGAAGTAGAAAAGGTCCAACAGAAAAATCTAGATGGCCAAGTGCTAGACTAGTTGTCTAAAACATCTAATGCCTAAGAACATACAAAGAATTGCAAAATTGGCAGCCTAGAAGAAAGACCTCTTACTAATGAATGCTCACATTAGCCTTATCCTTACACGCAAATAGGCTGCTTCCACACCTCAAAGTTAGGGAATAAACTTTAAACGAGCATACGCTGAAGGACCCCCTAAAACAGTATAAATATTGTTAACTAGGTGACTACAGATTTAAATTAGATTATAAAGCAGCATAGTTAAAATGCCTAAGTTGTTGTATGTAATTGAAGACATGTATTTAAATAATACTTGGAAAAGAATCTTCAGAGATGCAAACATCAATATATACTAATGCCAAAAACCTTTGATATCATCTTCAATTGGCCACATGTTTGTATTTGCCTCCTTTTCAACTTCTCCCCGAGAGCATGGCCAATGCCTGGAAGTGCCCTTACTGGAAGCTCCTTTAAATAGTCATCTACCTGAAAGCCAAAATCACTTGATCACAATGGGCAAATGATATACAGCTATGTGTAATACAATAAAAGCAAGACAAGAAACTAGAAATCCAACCATGCTATGCATAATACAATAAAAGCAAGACAAGAAACTAGCAATCCAACCATTAATTGTATAAACCAGCACCCAAGGAAAAGGTCATGTGAAGCACCAAATGAAAATTCAACCAGAGTGGTATGAATATTAAGTGGCCATAATACAATAAAACCAAGACAAGAAACTAGCAATCCAACCATTAATTGTATAAACCAGCACCCAAGGAAAAGGTCATGTGAAGCCCCAAATGAAAACTCAACCACAGTGGTATGAATATTAAGTGGCCCATAATTTACACCTAGCTATTAAAATAGGCTTTAGTAATTCTCATAATGCAAATCAGGTATGAGGATGCATGACATGAGCAGGCTCAAACATAAGGTTCAACCATAATTTTGTAATCATGTGATTAGCCATTCATAATTGGAAATCAGTCAATTCTAAATTGATGCACACAATTCTTTTGTATTGCATTTCAGGTACATGGCTGAGACCCATTGCTATCCAGTTTCACACTGAATCTCAAGTGATTCAAATAGTGAATTAAATGATTTTAATGACGTTGGAAAGAAGCAACATTTGGGCTCAAAACACAAGTTCCTCTAAAAACAACATTCATGTTCTTTCAGTGGTTCTTAATCTTCCAGATTTAGGAAAAAAGGACTTAGAGCTTTGGGATTTCAACTTTGCCGAGATCAGCTGCAACTTAAGTCAAAGCATCACATCTTAATAGTAAAACTGGATTTGGAAATTTAGGATGCCAGACACATCCCTCTGACCAAACACAGAAATTAGGTCCAAATCTAAATTCAGAGTTACAAGAGCATAACGCATATAATGAACAATATAAACATAGAAAATAATACTTTCTAAAGTTCTGGCCAAAACTAACCTTGACACATAAATAGTTAATTAAATCAACTAAACAAAACCAATGGATCAATTGGTTGACCAAAGAATGAGTCAATTTGATTGCCTCAAAATCCCAATTGGAGTCCAAACACAAACTCAAACACATAAGTTGAATGTTATTCTCTTATGTAAAATGGGGTACACTCAGCTAAAGCCATGTACAAAGAAAACTTTTAGTTAGATGCCGTCACCACTGGTAATTACTACTTTAAGGCCTTGAAGGTCCCCAAGATAATATCTAGAGTAATAAATAAAACAGATATGCTCTTATTGGAAATCAGAGAACCCATATCCCTCAGTAGATATTTAAAATCAATCCATAATTCAATATGTAGCACGGAAAGACAATGGTTCAAGGGAAAAAAACACCAAGATATCACCTTTTCAGATGGAATGTAATATTGACCATTAGGTTTAGCAGATTTTGTAGCCAGGCGAGCCAGGAGCAAATTACAAGCAATCCCAGCACTAGCAGTACATTGTGTAGTCTCAGCTATCTCCTTCCTAATATTCATGGCTACTTGCTCAGGATCATTATTGCAACATCCAGTGATGTCTAGAAAAGCTTCATCACAGCTTAATGCCTGCATATTTCAACAGACATTGTTTCAATCAGAAACATCAGAAGCTAAAAACTAAAAGGGCTTTACAAGTACAGACATCTGGCATAAAACTTGTCTTATGACGTTCATGCCCATGTGATGCTTACTGTGAAAATAGAAAAGGCCTATTTACACGTCTAACTCAAGAAAAACAGCTTGATGTAGCGTGACGAACCTGAACCCGATTGCAGTGCTTATGCAGTATACTATAGAACTGGTCAGCAACCTGCCACATTTCAGAACAAGAGCCTGAAGCCAAATAAATTTCAAGTGATTTGACACAACGTACAAAATCTTACAAAGACATCCATAGGCACAAGAACAAACCCACACATGTAAATATTTCTAAATCATGATCATAAAATACTTTATTTACCACTTGGTATGCTTCAAAATCATAAGGAAAAGTGACAAGGTGAGGACAGCGAGCCTTGGCATCTCTCACAAACATCCCAGCCCTCACTCCTGAAAACAATGGTGTATAATGCATGCTTAATTGTTCATGATCAAAAGGAATATAGCGTAATCAATTAACAAAATTGGATTTGGGTTTGGACAGTACCCTCACTAAATTAATAACACATAATAATCTATAAAGTCTATGAAATCTTAAATATCCCATTTTAAAAAAAATAAAATTTAAAAAAAAATGACTAAAATCAAAACAATATCTGAAACCACTGAAATATAACCTAAACCAATATTTTATGAACAGAATAAAATTATAGCTGAGATGTAAGTTTGTATAAAGCACCATAATCTCGTGCAGGATAGTTTGCAGAGGATATTTCTGCTGTTCCTTTGGGATTGTCCGAATGGCATACCGCAACAGGTTTATCAAGTAGCTCAGGGTAATTTCTAATGACCACTGACACGAAAAAACAATCCTGGAAGAAGACAATCAGATAGTTGTAATTAAACAAATTATAAATGCAGTAAGATTTTTCAAAGGCGATAGAACAGATTACCATGTCTATATGGATAATAGCAGGCTTTATTGTGTCATGGATGACACTAGTTTTTGGATGCTTATTTTGACTTAGAAGGTTAGAGAAACGTTTGCGATACCGGTTTCTCCATGTTCCGATAAAATGCAACCTTGATTTCTATGAGCAAAAGATGATTAGTATAAAAGTTTAAAACCAAAATGAAAACAGAGGAAACAAGAATCAGATGAAGTTACAAACTTAAAACTGTCAACTTGTAGTAGTTGATCTCAAAATAAGATTAGTTTCCAACATGAACTTAAAAAGTAGCAGCAACACTAGAATTACTATATGTGGATAGATTACTGAAACTCAGATAAAAATGTGCAAAAGCAAATAAACTTCCTTTTACCTTGAAATAATTTTTAACAAAATCTGGATCACCAGAAGTTGAATGACGAGGAAAAGAAACTCTTGGAGACTTTGTATTTAAACTTTCCTTTGTGGTTTTGATATCAAGGTGACTACTACTGGTCATGTCTGAAGGTCTATCAGGGCTGGACTCGAATGTCTTCATAATACTATTATGATCTTCCTGATTAGTAAAGTTTGAAACTTGCATTTCCCCTTCACTTTCTTGGCTTCCATATTGACAAATATTGTTCTCATCAGATAACAGTAAGTGCTCCAATTCCTCTTTCTCAGAAGTGGGGTGCATATCTTCAGATTGAAAATGAGGATCTTCCGGAGTAGCAGCATCTGCATCCTTAAGATCAGCAGTATCTGCATCCTTGAAACTTGAGAAGCTTTGAGGAATTAAAAATGAAGACAAGCTTTGTTGTTTACTGTTTCCAGGTGTGGAACATTCTAGTTGGTAAGGAACCCCTTCGAAAGATGAGGAAATTTGTCACCAAATATGACAATTTTATCTCAAAATTAATTTCTTTACTAAAACAAATCCAACTATTTTATACAATAAGCTTAAAAAATATTCACAAAATATTCAGTAAAACTCTAATGACGTAATCAGCATATGATAAAGGCATTTTAAAATGCATATTGAAAATCTAAACATAAAATATGTTAGATAGAAAACTGTCATTAGAGAGAAAATGATTAAGTACCCATGTTCATCCCCAATACACAGAAAATGAATAGCAATCATAAAATAACCCAATGCATTAGAAGATCAGAGGACGACTTGCTAAGAAATAAAAATAAAGATTGGTATCATAAAGTTACCATTACATCATCTAAAAATGAACATATTTGAAGAAAAATGCACGATCTCAAAGATTAATTTCTAAACCAAGAGATTTTCTTGTTGTCTCTTAAGCCATCAAATTGCTGGTTTATAGTAGTAGCATATAAAAAATCAAGCATTGTCAAGGGATCGTGTGCTTTACACATGGCAAAACAAATGCACACAAAATGTCCCAATCCCTATATTAAGTTACTGCAATGGCAGCCCACCAACCAAAAAACCTCTCTGGGACCCAGAAACATGTATCTGCAATTTCAGAATTATCAATGGCAAAACCAGAATAAAAAGAAAATTATTTTCCTGGAATCTCTGGTTTAGTGGCTTTAGCCCGCCATTCAATCTCGTTCATGCCCCTAATTAACACTCTTCCCTACTCACAATAAAAATCCTCATTCAAGTGTGTTGCCCAAAGACTTGTGTGGATTACAGATGCCAAAATTTCTTAAAAAAACTTCAACATGACAAACATGACCTGACTGTGCATACAGTATCCACCTATCTCTGAAAACCAATAGTATAACTTATTGACTGGTTAACCTAGCCGTGTGGGTTTCTATAAGCAAGTGCTCATGAATCAAATCATACACCCAATAAAATTCATTCTTTTCCTAAAATAAGTCATTGACACATAATTCATTTAAATTACTATGATTGTAGCTAACAAAATTGCTGGGACCATATATTCATGGTCACATATTTCTATATACTTGAAAAAAAAAAAATGCACTGCACAAAAATTGAACACTTACAACTTAAAAGCTTATTAGCAGCAATAGAGTCAACCACCCAGGCAGGTTTCACTACCGGAAGGCCCCGGCTAAAAGCCCTGCAAGCCAGAAAACAAATACCAGAGAAATCGGACCAAATTAAAAGGAGAAAATAAACATATAAAAAAAAAAATGCAATTTGAGCAAGTTCTCATAACCTAAAGTTTCTCTTCTTGCTATCAGGCAGGTTGCTACATATAATATGAGTGACATGCTCCCTGGAAAAGTAGTTCTCAACTCTTCCTCCATGATTAAGCATGAACCCTTTGAGCTCCTGAAAATCCCCAATCCCAAAACCATCAACAAAAAGAAACAGAACAATCAAGAACCAAACAAAGGCTGATCACAAAAAAGAACCTGACTAGAAGGAATGGTGAAACCATCGATGAAGATGGAAACCCCATGAAAGACTCCCTTGCCATCGCCGGAGTCACGGCCACTGCCAAACGACGAGGAAGAGGCGGCGGCATCGAATTGGTGGCGGAGCTTGCGGTTCTTCTCCACCATGTAACTAGAGGTCGCATCAAAAGGGAGGAAGATGGTGAGAAAGGGGCAGAGGCTATGGGAAAGAAGGAAAAGAGAGGAGAGGAGAGAACCTTCCGAAATCGGCGAAAGGGGATTTCCATCGGGTGGTGGTGCTGTTCTTGGCCGGCCGTCCCCGCTTCTTGGAGCTTCTGGAGGTGGACGACGACGAGGCACCAGACCGGGAGATCGTATCGGAGGTGTGCATCATTCCGTGGGCATTGTTTACCTTCCCCCATTTTCATCATTTTGATTTTATTAGGGTTTTTATTTAAATTGGTTTTTTTTTAAAATAATCAATTATTTATTTGACAAGTTGAAAAATATTTTTCCGAAATGATGATAGTCTGAATTTTATTTGGCGGAGGTAGGCTGGTGGCGGGTTCTTTTTTATTTTAATTTATTTGAATTTTAATTTGTTCCGCAGCGCAGCAAAAGTGGATACGGAAATTTGAATGTAGCAGGGTAATTGATGAAATAAAAAACATCATTAATGTGGAAAAATACTAAAGTAGTATATATATATATATATGCAAAAGGTCATATGCGGACATTGATAAACATCTGTAAATTTGAAGTAAGAGAAAAATTAGGTGGGATTTTTAATCTATGGCTATCCCCATAAAACTAATGTTTATATCTATATATATAAAAAATTAAGATTTGTGTAATGTAAACAACCATTCAATATTTTTTTTATAAGTAATGAAATACTTCATATGTATTGATAATATTTCTTCCATACATGTTGCATCTTTAGTTATTATTCTCGCTTTAGATATAATCAAAACAAGATGGTAGAATTACTGATAAATGACTTTAATTTTAGAATACAAAACCTCAAAGGGATGTTTTTCAATGCTAATAACTTCATATTGTCCTTAACAAAATGTATATTTACTTGTGAAAGTGGAGGTTTTGGTGTTAAAATATATAGTTTGTGAGCTTGATCAGTTTGCAAAGTGACAGGTATGTGGTTTAGTATCATCACCTCCATTAGGGGAGAGTTGTAATTCACTTTCCTATCAAGTAGAAGATTAAAGATTCAACTCCCTCCCAACACCAACATGATTAGGGGTTCATCAAACTTTGTCAATAAAATAATGGTTTACGGTCAATTTATCATGCTTCAGCTCCTTGGACAATCATTAATTTATGATTTCAACACCCACATTAGTTGGTTTAAGAAAACCAATTCCTTAACACCCTCTATATCAAAATAAAGTAAATTTACAATCAACATTAAACTTTGCACTCAAAATAAAATATTTTATTATAGCATAGTGATATAACAAAATATATTGAAAAAGAACTACCCACAAAAAATTGTGATTTATCCATTTTATAAATAAATAAATAATTAATAAAAACAAATTATTATTAAACCAACAAATTTTGTTTGCCATGATAAACAAAAACAATCAGCAAATTAATTTATGAGCGTGAGTCTTCTCTTCTGGGACATCCTCGAAGTCCTTAAATGGTAATCAAACACCCCACACCTAAACCTCTTACTCTCTATCTCTCTCCTTTTTTGTGTTCGCTTATTTTTTTATAATATACGAATGTTCCATGAACATCCTTAGATGATCTAAACTTTTATTATATATATATATATAAACACAACAATCAAAACCAAGTCAACTAATTTTTTTTTTAAATGTGGACAAGCAATAAACCTTTAACCAAACTTATTTACTGTAAAGAATTATAAGAGTTTTTTAAGAAGAAAAATCGCCCTTTTATTATCAACAACGATGGCTATATAAAAGCCTTACAAACCAACTAACTGAAATACAAAGAGATAAGAAACCATATCTAACAAACCCATGATATGTAAAAACTAATTTAATCAACATATTTATTGACTAAATCCTAACAATCCTTCCCTTAAACTAGCATTTAGTTTACATCATTCTCTGAACAAACTCCCAAGAGTTCACGCAACTTCAAGAAAGCTTCCAACTTAAGTGGCTTTGTCATAATGTCCGCCAATTGCTCTTGAGTTCCACAATGAACCAATTTCACAGTTCCAGCATTTGTGAGATCACGAAGAAAATGGAAACGCACATCTATATGCTTGCTGCGACCATGCATCACTGGATTTTTGGATAATTTAATTGCAGAACTATTATCACAATAAATAATAGTTGTTTCACCTTGATTTTTATCCAGCTTTTGGTACACTCTTTTTAACCATATTGCTTGACAAGCACAAGAGGCTGCAGCTATAAATTCTGCCTCTGTAGTTGACAGACTTACTACAGGTTGTTTTTTAGATGACCATGATATAGCTCCTGAACTCAACAAAAACACATATCCTGATGTGCTTTTTCTGTCTCCTAAGTCTCTAGCATAATCACCATCAGTGTAGTTAATAAGCTCATCTCTTCCTCCTTTTCTATAAAAATTTCCAAACCCAACAATTCCTTTCAAATATTTGAAAACCCTTTTTGCTGCCTTTAGATGAAGCTCAGTAGGAGTTTCCATATATCTGCTAATTAGACTAACCACAAATGGTATATCTGGTCGTGTAGCTATAAGATACATAAGACTACCCACTATTTGTTTAAAGTCTTATTTACCTGATCAGCCTTTTCCTCCTTCGTAAACAAACTTCCAAGATCAATTGGATTATGAACAGGATTGATTTCTGCCATGCCAATCTTTTTAGCACCTCCAAAGTATATTTCTTTTGACTGATAAAAATCCCAGTTGATCTCTGCTCAATTTCAAGGCCAAGAAAATACTTCATCTTTCCAAGATCTGTCATATCAAACTCTTGCTTCATGGAATTTTTGAATTCTACAATCAATAGTTCATTATTGCCAGTAACAAGAAGATCATCAACATACAAACTTACAATTAACATAGCTTCATCTTCTCTGACAAATAATGTATGCCCATAGTCACACTTTGTAAAACCTTCCTTTAAGAAATAGGCTTTTATACGATTGTACCAAGCACGTGGAGCTTGCTTTAGCCCGTATAATGCCTTCTTCAATTTGTACACTTTCTGCTCACTTCCCTTCTGTACATATCCACATGGTTGTTCCACATAGACATCTTCTTGTAAATGACCATGTAAAAACGCTAACTTCACATCTAACTGGTAGACAGACCAACGTTTTTGAGCTGCAAATCCGAGGACCAAACGAACTGTCTCCATCCGTGCTACAGGTGCAAAGACTTTTGTGTAGTCTATCCCATACTCCTGAGCATATCCCTTTACCACATGTCTAGCTTTGTTTTTATTGACTTCTCCTTTTTCATCAAATTTAGTTTTGAAGATCCACTTTACTCCAACTTTCTTTCCTCCTTCAGGTAAATCAATTAATTCCCAAGTGTCATTCTTCTTTATTGCATCCATTTCAATGTCCATGGCTTTTCTCCACTTCTCTTCCTTCACTGCATCTTGATAATGAATCGGATCAACATCAGCAAGCATTACTAAGTGGGCAGAATCATCTTCAGAAAGCCCTTCACCAGCTTCATATATAGTTATTCATCCATATTGGTGAACATCTGTTTCTACCTTCAGATCTTTCTTGGACTGAAGAACCAAGAGTTTCTTGTTCATTTATGACTGGTTCTGTGTTTTCCTCAACTATTTCATTATCTCCACAATCCAAATCACAAAGTACACCTTGTTCATGTGTTTGATCCCACTCCCAGTGTTTTGTGTTCCTCGAATTTTACATCCCTGCTTATAATGATCCTTTTGGAAATTGGATCATATAGCCTATAAGCCTTGGACTCTTCAACGACACCTAGCAAAACACACCGCAAAACTCTTGTCATCCAGACTTTTAGTTCTTTTTGTTGTCGGGCACATGAGCATGAGAAATACAACCAAAAAAACTCGAAGTAATCAGCTGTTGGCTTTTACTCCACTCCAAGCTTCTTCCGGAGTTTGATCTTTTTATCGCTAAAGTAGGGCTTCGATTTAACACATGAACAACCCAATTTCATCGCTTCGGCCAAAAAAAGTCTTGGGAAGTTTTTTTCTCGGAGAGCATCTTTGCAAAACCAAATTCATAATGGTTCTATTTTTTTCCTTTCAGCGACTCCGTTACATTGTGGTGTGTAAGCAGTCATCAATTGTCGTTTGATGCCATTAGCAATACAAAAACTTGTAAATTCCTTGGATGTAAACTCTCCTCCATGATCTGTGCACAAACATCTGAGGAACAAGTTTGCTTCCTTTTCAACTCGAACTTTAAAGCTTCTAAAAACAGCAAAAGCTTTTGTTTTTTCTGCCAAAAAAATAAACCCATGTTTTTCTGCTAAAGTCATCAGTAAAAGTAAGTAAATACCTCTTATTGCTGTTAGAGATAGGCTTGATTGGTCCACAAATATCAGCATGGACTAGCTTAAGAATTTGTGACGCTCTCCATGTACTCTTCCTTGGAAAAGAATCTCGTTGTTGCTTCCCCACCAAACAATCTTTGCACAGCTTTAAAGGAGACTTATTGATGGCAAACCATCTACCATTTTTTTTTGTTGAAGAGTCTGCAAACCTTTGTGACTCAAGTGCCCATATCTACAATGCCAAAGCTGCATTTCATCCTCAATAATTGTGCTAAAGCAAACTGATGGCAAATGAAGAGAAGTGGCACGCAGTATGAACATTCGATTAGACCGCATCATTGTCTCCATATCAGACCTTTCTTAGGATGAAATACCTTACATTTATCTTATTGAAACATAATAGTCATGCCTTTTTCTTGCAGCTGCCCAATACTCAAGAGATTATTTTTAAGTTCTGGCACAAAAACACCCCTGTGATGATCTGCACAATTCCATTCACCTTCATTCTAATATTTCCCTTCCCTGCAACAGCAAGGCTGGAATTATTGCCAAGCTTTACTGAATCTTTGTATTTTTCATCAAAATTTGAAAAATACTCTTCCTTCCCACACATGTGATTGCTACAGCCAGAATCAAGAAACCATGTATCTTCATTAGTACCTTTATCAACATCCATATATGCCATCAACAACATCTCTTCATGTGTTTCTGTATAATTAGCCTCTTTCTCCTTGCTTGAACATTCCCATTGAAAATGTCCAAGCTTGTGACAGTTATAGCACTCCACCATAGCTTTGTTGAAACCTCCTCTGCCTCTACCACGTCCTTGTCCTCTTCCTCCATAAGAAATTTTCAAAGCATGCTCTTCTTCATCGTTGGAGCTCATGCGTTGTTCATGCACAAGCAAACTACTTTGCAATTCATCAATAGTCAATGTACTTGTATCTTTGGACTCTTCGATAGAACAGACAATGTAATCAAACTTGGAAGTCATTGATCTCAGAATCTTTTCAACAACAGCAACATCTCCCTTATCTTCTCCATTAGCTTTCATCTTGTTAGCTATGGTAAGTACTCGAGCAAAGTACTCATTCACAGTCTCACCTGTTTTCATGTGCAATGTTTCAAACTCCTTTCGCAATGCTTGAAGATGAGCACATTTAACTCGAGTGGTTCCCTGATATTTTTGCTTCATAGAGTCCCATATATCCTTTGATGTATCTTTTGTAAGGATTGTCTCCAGAATTGAGCGATCTAATGCCTGAAACAAATAGTTTTTAGCTTTCAAGTCTTTCAACTTTTGATCTTCATAGTGCTTCTTCTCTGTATCTGTGAGAACCACCCCTGTTGTCACCATAGGTATGTCATTCTCTACCAAGTTCCAGTACTCATTTGACCGCAAGAAGTTTTCCATAAGCATTGCCCAATGATCATAATGACCATCAAATTTAGGAATTGCCGGCTGGACGAACGAGTTATCTGTCGCCATGAGTTGCAATGACACGAAGACTGCTGGAAGAAAAATCGCCCTTTTATTATCAACAACGATGGCTATATAAAAGCCTTACAAACCAACTAACTGAAATACAAAGAGATAAGAAACCATATCTAACAAACTTATGATATGTAAAAACTAATTTAATCAACATATTTATTGACTA
>NC_052478.1:5524924-5632119 GCF_009730915.1 Dioscorea cayenensis subsp. rotundata
TCAGTTACGTATTGGTTATTCATTTGCATGAAAATGAGAGCTTACTTGTTAGGTGACTTAGGGTCTACTATTATGGCTCCTCCTTTGTAGATAAGTGGTTTTTTTTAAATAAAAAATAAATTGGATAAATTACTTATAAATTCATATAAAATATATATTAAACCATATAATGAAAAGGTAAAATGTATAAATAAATATATAATGCAGTAAAAAAAAAATTATTGTGTCGAGGTGAGAGTGTCTTATCAAAAAAAAAATTTATGAACAACTTTTATAAATGAGGAAGGTGGCCTTTGTCAAAAAATATTTATTTAACTATTTTATATTTTGAAGTTATTTGGTTTTTGTTCTTTATATAATTTTTAATTAACATAGGAGTTTTTACCACTTCGATGTTCATATAACATAAAAAATACTTATTGTCATTTAAATAGTTTATAAGATATTGAGTGAAATGAGTTGCCATTCATTTCCCAAGATGGAAAAAATACAAAAAAATATTTTGAATATTTAAAGTGTGCATTAAAAATAAATACATGTAAGGGTAAACTACAAATCGATCAAAATCCTCATAAATGGTGCATGCCATGATTAATATTGTCATCACTAATATCTCACTGTTATTGTAGTTTAATAAATACACATAAAATTAAGACAAAAAAAATAAATAATAGTGAAATTTTGAAAATAGATTTTGACTAAGCCAATGCACTTATGTCATAAATATAATATAGCAATTTTTTATCAAACTCAAACTCATTTATAAATATGTTGGAACAAAATCAACATTATTCCAGGGCTCAGATATTATATGTGGTACTGTTTAAATGAATCTCATATGAGTTTCTTATAAAAGCAGTTCTATCTCTTCCATCCAGGGTTTCATGATAAGAGTGACTTATTATGATTACATGGTTCATGTAAATTTTATGGGACTACATGTGACGGATTTTTATTGCCCATGTGATATCTGCTCAAGTTAATAAATTTTTACGGGTCAATAAACCATCATAATTGATATACCTCTATACCCATATATCTCTTAGCTAACACTTAAATGAGGATGCTTGTCGTCTATTATAAAAAATAAATAAATAAAAACATACATGCCCTATAAAAATAATATTAACTCGAACAAGTTTAACTTGTAATGCACTTCTCTTAATTTGACAAACACTTAAGCTTGCACAAAGTCATACATTGTGCATTGACTATCATGTTCAATACTATTGCAAGTTGAAGTCTTTGAAAAACTACAAAATTTGAAATCTTAGGTACAACTCCTTTTTTTTGTTTTTTAAGTTCATTTGTAGGTTCACATCAATTGATAATTAAGATTATTAATTGACCAAGTCAACCTAAAATCACATTAATTATGTTTCATTTCTTTTGGTCTCCAATAAAATATAGAATACCCGCTTGTGTTTTTTTATACTAAAAGTTTATAATATAAAGATAAATAATAAATTTTCTTTAAGTCTTTAATCGCATATATAGTAAGTTTCATATTTATTTATTTATTTATTTTTTACAACGTAGATAATCAGCTTCTTCCATATATATGCTAAATACTTAATTATATTTTGAGAGAAAATTTAATCTTTAATCTTAAGTTTGAAAAATAAACTCATTATCATCCAACTATCCAAGTATTATACCAGTGATAGCTTCATATATTTATTGACGAAAGGTAAACGAATGAATTTGATTTTATAAACTATTTTAAATGAAAAATTACTACAATTATTCTAAATTCCATTAAAAATATATAAGTAAAATTGGAAGAACTGAATTATTGGACCAAAGTATGAAGGTGCAATATGGTCAAAAAGGTGTTGTTCATGTTCCATTGTTTCATATATATCAAACAGATTAACATGATGCATCAAACATCAAAAGGCCAAGAAACCCCACACAATGTGAAGTGGGAAATTGTAGGTAGTGAGAAAAGGGATGTATGTTTGGGTTGACACATGTTGTTGCATGTCTTGACCAACATCTTCATGGGTCTCTTGCCCATCACTTTGTGTCTCTTCAGTATTTGTTTATCATAGTATTAATTATCAATGAATGATATATTGAATGCTATATTCAAAATAACACTAATAAGGACCAAAATTTTGCTATGTAATTGATGTACTAAAAACTTGCAAGACATAAAATAATATCAATAGTAACAATAGTACACTACATATATATGTCTATGTTTCCTATATATGACTTCAAGATTCATTGCAAAACATACCAAAAATGCATTAATTATTATAATTGATAAGACCAAAGAGTTGACGGGAATCAACCATGAAAACAATAGTAGTAGGTTGATTTTGTTTTTCTTGTTAAACTCACTTCTATTCAAAAGAGAATGATTCAATCGGTAAAAATTTTGGATGCTTAAATGTTTTTGAGTTTGAATTATCATGTAAAAAAAAATCTATCAAAAATTACCAATCTGTTTATAATGCTTTTAGTTTTTTACCCATGTTGATTTAAAAATCATGATTTAAAAAAAAACTGATGAGTCAATGATAAAAAAAAAAATTTGTAGATCGTTTTTTATTTTTTAATGAAATTGTGTTTATACCCTTCATCAAATATATATATTATTAAATTATGTATCTCTTAAAATTTTATTTATCTATATTACAAATGACAGTCATATACTAATTAATTATTTGAATATATATAGCTTCAATTAAGGTCAAATGGCCTCCTTATAAATGTGTTTAACTAACTGATATTTGATCAACTATCTCCATCCATTACAATCAAAAGTGGAGTTTGCCAACTGCTTAATTACTTAATGAAACATCTGGACAAACAGTTCCACTTATTTTAAACAATTAATTTTCAAGTTTGCATGGAGGGAAGATAAAAAACAGAGAGAAAATAAATAAATAAATAAATAAATAAAAAGGTTAGGATAATATCATAATACCATGTAATGAATGGAAAAGGAAGGACCCTGAAAAGATTGTTGACTGGGGCCCTCCACTTGAATATCCCTGTTCCCCATAAACATGATATGCCAATTTAGCATCATTTCAAACTCTAATAATTTGATCAATGACATACCATACATGTTTCCTGCCATGCAACTCTTGACTCATCATTCTCACTCTCTATAATGCACAGTTGCACACTGCAAGCCAAAAATGATAAACAGAACTGTTTGCATTGTGTGTGCGTGTGTATGTTGTTTTTTTTTTAAATAAAAAAATAAAAAAATAAAAAAAAAACCAATAGCTACTTATTAAGCTGTGAAACCTTTATAAAACTCAAGCATGTAAAACATTTGTAAACAAAAGAGGAGGGAAAAAAAACCAGTGGTTGCTTTAGTAAAATCCGTCTTTGCATTATATATAAATTTAGTAAAAATATTTGCACAAAAATTATTCTTTAGCTAAGGGGGATTTTAGTTGCAAGGAATGTAATGGAGAGAAGTGGAAAAGTAATGATAATGAGGGGATTGGAAAACCAATGCGAATGAAAATTATGTTTGGTTGGAAAGATTGGAAAGATAGTTTATTGGAAATGAGAAAAGTAAAAAAAAAAAAATATGATAAAATGACTATTATGTATTTTATATAAATGTTATTATATATATATATTAATAAGAGTTGTAACAATTATATTTTAAAAAGGAAATTCATCAACCATGTACGTCCTTAGAATTGAATTCTAAGGATGTTTGTTACAACCGTCTGATTTATCATCGAACGGTTGGATTAAGTTGATGAAAACCAGCTCTTCTCTTTCCCACGTGATGAAAATCAGCAACCAGCTCTTCTCTTTCTCATTCCATCACCGTTGGATTAAAATGGACGGCTGAGAATAACATCCATAGAATATAAATCCTATGAACGTACATAGACAATCTGCCCTCTTTTAAAAAATATTTAAATATTAAAGTAAATTAATTATTATAAATAAATATTTAACTTTAATAGGTCACCAAATCTCATTTTTTTTATTAATATCATTAATTAACAATTATTTAATTATAATAAATAACTAATTACTAATTTAAATATATTTTTAAATAAATATATTATGAACCATAATAATTATTTTTTAACTATTAATATTAATTAATGTCCAAATTTATTGTTAATATTATAATAAACAATTAATTAACTAATATAAATAACTAATTACAATTTGGTTAATATCTAAAAAAGTACTAACGTATGGGTAATATTGTCATTTCATTGTTAAAAGATCAAGAATCCCCTCAAAATTTAAGTGAATGCGACTTTTTCTCCATAACATACTCACTCCTTTATCATACCTCCCTCATTCCCATTACTCCACACCCAAACAAAGGTTTACACAATGTAAGTAATGACTTCTATTCCACTCTTTTCAACCAAACACCACCTAAGTGTGATGAAATAAAATATTTTAATTTTAATTTTTTAATTTTATTATTTTACCAGTCAGATCTCTAAAGAAATATATAGTAATATTAGCTGAATTAATTTGAACAATCAAAGGTTGTATTTCAAACTTGCATACATGTATAAAACACATCGGATTTGTTTTTAGTTAGAAATAATTGATTATATCTTTGTAAATGTTATTAATGTTATGGTAGTTCTTTATATTTTATTTATTATTTAAAAAATATTTTATTAGCATATATGATGGTTCTGGTGGGTTAGTGTGATAAAATAAGTCACTCAAAAACTCACTTGAAGTTAGGACACACACACAAACATGCCAGAGAAAGAAGACAAGCAAATTGGTAACCCAGTTCGGCATAACCTTGCCAACATATGGGGGGCCAGACCCGGAGAAACAATCTACTAAAAGAGGTATAAGAACAAGGAGTACAACACTCTCTCACTCTCTCAACACAAAGAATATCCTCTCTAGATTGCCCGATGGCCACTCACTCAACTCTCACCAAAGAGTTTCTCACTTGTTGGCTCATCTTAAATCTTTAACCAGGATATCTTATATAAACGCACTGACGTCCAATAAAGTTTTCTCTTTTAGAATTCTTCGCAGCTTTCTAACTTGGACACCTTCCAAAGTTAGATATTGCAACACCTATTTGCAACATGGCTCACCTTACTGAACATGACTGAGTTCTAGCCAGTTGCACTCGAATCTGCGACCTTCAACCTCTCGGTTCCTTCAGTCCGCCTCGTAGCAGTTGACTCGACCTGAGCTCCTCCTGCCTACAACTGCTTCCTTCCTCTCGTCACTTCAGTAGGTATCCCTCTCTCGAGGGACGTTCCCACCAAGGCACACCCAACCATCTCATCAAAGATGGTCACCGAAGATCTCCCGATCTTCTTTCCAAACTTGACCCAAGTTTGGTCTTCCCAAATGATGTTCGTTTGACTCATGGAAATATTGTTACTAAACTTGATCTCGTCTTCATCCAGGCTTAGCCTTCAATATCTTCAAGCATGATCTCCAATCATCCATGCTTGGATCTTCAAATCTCTAATTATATCTCATGTAATCTTCAATCAATCTCCACATATGATTAGTCTCTTTGAATAACTCTGCCCATAATTAGCTCTTAAATCTTCCTTCAAATTGTGTTTTTAAATATGGTTTTGATAATCTCATTGGCTTGTCCTTGCCTAACTTAGTTTGTTTTTTTCAAATAGATTCACACCAAACTAAGCTTGTTCTATTTTAGTTTGTGTCTTAAAATAGCTTCATACCAAACTAAATTCTATACAATTTTTATGATCTTGAATTCTAGCTAATGATAGAATATTCCTCTCCCTCTTTAAAATAGATGTTTCAAAAAAAAAAAAGTTATATAAAAAATATGATTTACCATCTCGGATCTTACCAAGGATAGATAAAACCATGCCTTATATAAAACATACCCTTCTTGAGAAGATCATTTAGACTTGATGTACTTTCCAAAAATAGTTGATCATCACATGACTCCATTGAGAGATATATCTTCTAAATATGATCTTCATCTTGATCTTCTAACCCTTATAGCTTCTCTTGTCATGACATCAACATTTTACCACATCATCATCATAGTCATTACTTCATTTGCTGAGTCATCATAGCCACGTCACCTTCCTCTTGCTATGTCATTACTCGGCTTATCATATAATGTCAATCCACATCATCAAACTTAAGCATATATATAAAAGATTTTATCTTTTCTAATTTAAGATATATTATTGCTGATATTTGTGTTGGACAAAGAATTTTTTTTTTTTAAGAGAATTTCTTCACTTTTACACTTTCCTTGATTGCTTCTATATAAATAATTTGGAATTTACAATGTTTTTATAATAAACAAATAAGGTAATTTTATTTCCAACAATTTATATAAAAATTACAACAAAATAGTGCAAAATTTAATCACATTTTTTTTAAAAGATTCAAAGTAGATCTAAACTCCTTTATTCTAGTATAATAGAATTCAGATCTAGATCTCACAGCAGTCTTCAAAACTTTGATGAACATGTGAGCACAACCCTAACCCTGACTTTAGGTACAATGTTGTTAGAGTTGATGGAAATGTCTCCCTCAAAGCATGCCATGCTAAATTTCATAATTCCTCCTAATCTATTCTTAGCACACAAAAAAACAAAGTCACAAACCCTTGTACTCCATAAAAACACAGGGCTATCAAATGGTCATATGTCAAAATGTTGCACAATATAAAATTTATTTAATTTTTTTACATAGTAAAAAGATTATATATATATATATATGAAGTATAGTTGAGGTTAAAAAAAAAAAAAAAAATCTAAAATTGGTGTTTGTTCATATTTGGCTCTTTTCTTTTTTCTTTGTTAGGCTAATGGTCCATGTAATAATAATGAAGTCTTGGCAGCCCTACTAGAATTTAGGGCTGTGGCCCTGTCACACACCTAAAATCAGCCTTGAAAATTCAAAGCTCCATGACTCATGACTTCAATTTTAGGGTTTTGGTTTTGGCCAACCATTCCAACTTTACTTTAATTGGACCGCACCGATTATTTAGTTCTGAATTTTTAAATTATCAAAATTATGCAAATTTATTTCATATTTGTTTAGAAAATTATAATATATATTTTTTTAAGTTATTGAAATGAATGTTGTCTACCAACACCAATTTTATTACGAAAAGTGTACTTGTGAAAAACTTGATGTCTTGGTTTGAAAAACATTGGATGTAATCTATGCGAAAAGTGTCTTTCACCGTGGGTGTGGACTTATAGTCTCATCCCGATATTAATAATGTGAGAAGGCTTAGGTTAAATGATCAGTTTTTTAATTTGTGTATGCCCGCGTAATATATGTGTGTTATTGAACTTGTAAAAAAAATTGTTTTACATATTATTTTTTTTAATATATGGTGGGGGAAAAAAAGAAAATTTTTAGTGATTTTAATGATGTACATTAATGCCTTTTATACTGTTCATATATTTCATTAAAATTTACCGAACATATTAGTCCATATATGTTTGTCTATTCTAAGTTATTTTATACATGTAAAGAAGAATTTTGGAATGTGCATGTAAAAAAAAAAACTGATTTGTAAATATTATTTTAAAAGAAGTTTGTAAAATTTTACTTAGGAGCTTAAAAATACATTGTCTCTAATCCTTTTCTACCTTTTATTTCCAAATTTTTTTTTGGAAATTTGGAACTTTTACTGAGGCCCTTACTGTTACTTGTGTGTATGAGATGAACTTACCCCATGTTAGTCTACTGAGGATAGAGCACAATGGCGAGCTAAGCATTGTAGAACTTGCCAGTTGCCACCCTGATCTACATTTCCTATTAGACAAGATAGTAATATTTGATAGAAAGTTTTTTTTTTTTGGTTATAGTTTGCTCACTTTTCTGTACTGTAGTTCTTGATGTTGTTATTTTTGTTCTTTTTAGTTGTTAGTTCTTTGTTTTCGTTTTTATTTTTGACTACGTTCCTATCTTATAATTAGGGATGGACATGGATCAGACTAGGCCTGGGCTGGGCTAGACTCAAATATACAACCCATATATTCGGGCTGGGCTGGGCCGGGCCATGTTCGGGCCAAATTGTTTTGATCCAAACCCGACCCATTTGATTGTCATTAGGCCCAGACCCAGCCCAACCCGACCCAAAAAATAAATAATTTTTTTATGAAATAATTGAAATAACTAAATAAAACTACTACTACAACCCCTAAAATTTTTTCAAACATTTTTAAAAAAAAAAATACAACACAAGTATTATAAATGTTTACTCTTTTCAAGCCTATTACTATTATATATATGTATATAATATGATATATATATGATTTATTTATTCGGATCGGGTCAAAATTTATCTGACCCAAACCCAGCCCGAAATTCAATCGGGCCAAAACATTTGAGCCCAACTCAATTTTTTGGGCCAACTTTCTAAACCCAGGCCCTGTATTGTTTGGGCTGGGTTTGGGCCAGCCCATGGGTCGCCCGGCCCATGTCCACCCCTACTTATAATGTAATTTGTAGTTTATTCATTTTATAAAAATAAATAATAATATATCTTTTGAGTGCTATTTTTATTTTTATAAAATAAAAAGACTGAAAGAGTTGCTTAATCTCAAATTAAAATGGGAAAAGTTAATCTCAGAAACAATATATAAAATAAAATCTAAAAAGATGATGGCAAGTAAATTAGTACTCCCTATGTTTCTCTTTATCTGTCACAAATCCATATTTTTTTTATCGGTCTTTTTCAAACATCAAAACATTTATTATTATTTTTTTTAAATTATCTTTAACATAAATATTCAACTCCCTTGTTGAAATTAAATAAAAGAAAGAAATATGAATATATAAATTATGTGTAATTTTGAAAAAATAATTATTTTTTTATAAAATTTTGTAAAATAACTAAGTTTGGATAAGCCAGAATTATGGCATAATCTGTACAATATGTCATAATTTAATATTTTCTGATAATTATGCAATATTAGCTGTTTGGGTACTTATTTTAGAGTATAAAATTATGGCATAATATAGGCATTATGGCATAAAAAAATATTTCACTCTTAGTGGAATATTTTTTTATTATGAAAAGTCTCTCTCTCTTTTGATCCAGCAAACAGCCACCAATCCACCGGTGGCTCGCTCAGCCTCCGGCCAACGGCCTCCGGTGACACGCTGACGATCCATCGGTGGTCCGGCAGGCTTCCAGCAACTGGTCACCGACCCAACCACCGGTCCACCGGCCTCCGGTGACACGCCGACGATCCATTGGTGGTTCGCCCGGCTAGCCTCCGGTGACACATCGGCGATCCACCTATGCTCCGGCCGACCTCCGATGACCGGCCACAGGTCCACCGGTGGTCTAGTTGCCGATCGGTCGATCTCCGTAATTTTTTTTATTTTGATAACCAAACACTCATTCTATAGGAATAAAATATGCTATAATTTCTGTAATAATCACTTGCACTTCCTACATAATAAAATTATACCATATTTTTTTATTTTGCAGTCAAACAGACCCTAAGATTTTTGGTATGTGAAATTCGGTTAACAATAATGACAGATAAAAAGTAACGGAGAAAGTAATTTACTAATTTCTGCAGATCAAGGATCAAGGGCCAGTAATAATTTCCGATATTTCAGAGGGTGGAAAGTAAAAGCCTCATGCTTTAAAACACTGCATATGATTTCTTAAAATTTAGAGGGGTATGAAGTAAAATTCCACCACAAAACTTCCCACGGCTCCTTCTCCCCTACTCTGCGCCGCCCCTTCTCCTTCGCTCTCTGCGCTGCTCCTTCGCTTCCAGGCAGCGCCGTCACTCTTTCCAATGGACAAACTCATAGCGGATGCCAACAAACAGGTAAGATTTCTCTTTCTCCTCCTTTTTGTGGTTTACTATGGCTTCTTTGATCTTCATAGCGCACTGAGTGATATTGTTTGTAGCTAAGGGTTTAATTTCGAGCTAGAGTTGGGTATTTAACATTTTTTTTCCGGGAATCACATAGTGGATGTGTTTCAGACACCTATCTGTGTTTTTTCTTCGAATAAAAATGCAATTTTGCTTTTATTCAGTGTATTTGTGGTCATCGCACAATATTTAGCTTCTTATTACTTTCTGAATTGAGTTGGTGACCTACAAGGATCGTAGGGGTTTAGGGTTTAAGATTGTTGTGACTTTTGATATTTTTTGTTGTAAAGTTATGTTCTTGCACTTTATTAAGCTTTAACGAGGTTATTTGGATGATACAAGATAGGACGGTGATTTGGAAGAAGAAATTAGCTTAAAGATAGAATCTTTGAACCTCTCAATTGATAACAGGGCTGTTTGCAAGTTCACCCTATTTTCAGTAGTCTGAAGAACACTAATAATTTCATGTCTTCTGTGTTTGCCTATTGATGTAAATGTGATGTATGTATAATGTATGATTTCTTGCTTTCCTTTTCTTCTTTTAGGTTCTTGTGCAGGTGGTGAGGATGGTTCAAAAACAGGGACTCAGAGGTTCTAAAGGAGGATGGAAAGAGTTTCTGAATTCTCATGATAAGCAATTTGGTGCAGGGCTTAGTGACCCAGCTAAAAGATCTTTGGAAATCTTGGTTGCTTTTCTTCAAACATTTACTCAAGAAGAAGACTTGAAGGTTAGTGATACTAAACTATTTTTCTTAGTGTTCTCATTATTTGATAATTTTTATGAGTGAATAATAACCACTTACTTTCTTGCTCTTCAGTTTTTGGGCAAAATGATAAGACGCCATAAGGAGCACATAGCAATGTCACAATATCTTAAATACAATCCTGATGGAGAATCTCCTCAACAGGTGCATGTTGTTGTCTGTTCTTTTGTTCTCTCTGTGCAATTCTTATTTTTAAAAGAAGGTTCAACTGATACTGGACTGTGTTTTATTCTCAGTTCCATTTTTCTCTGTAACATTTTAATGGGAAATCTCTTACAATTGAAATCAACTTCCATTGTGATTTTATCTATAATTATAGCAATAGTCATACCGTATGAAATATATGCCGAGTGTTTTGGCCAAAACATAAGATTGTTGCATAGCCCCTCTAAGCTTCTGTTCTCTTTGACTAACTTATGTCCGACATATGGTTTTTGTTGAACTTATGAGCTTCATACTCTTTGTAAAAATAATTTTCTGGTTATCTCTCATTGTGCTGGCATGCTGTTGGCTACATTGAGCACTGCCAGACACTTGAAATGGGGTTTGGCTGTTGCTGTCCCTTTGAATTTAATGTTCTCATTTGTGACCCTTCTCATATTTCGTGTGAAAGGGATAAATTTCTCAATGATTATTCTATTTGACTTGTTATTTGGCAGTGCAGAGGCTGGTCCGTTTAACCATTGAACATCCACAATTCATGCAAAATTACTCTTTTCCTTCCCATGGCGAGGTTTGAATTTTCATGCTTAGTTAATATATATTATTTATGTAAATGATTTCGTAAAATGCATTGAATATTTTTGTATGCTCGAGTATGAAATATTTTGAGGGAGACAAAGCACACTTCCTTTGCAGTTTTAAGAATACGTAAGCTTTTCTTTTTTACTTTTATTAATGCTTGCTATCCTATTTAAGTATGCACCATCAACCAATTGGAAGGAAAGTATGGGATTTTTATGGCGCCACTTTTCTTTTTGGTTTGATTTTGTTTTGAGATTGTTCAATCATTTTTATGAATGTATTGTTGTACACTTGTACTCACCTCATTCCTTGAACATATCTACACTATAAAATTCTATGTCGATCACCTTAAGTGTTCACCTATGGGAAGCACAAGTTTGTAAAAATTTCAGTTAGAAATTGATCTTCACATCTTTTTGAGTTAACTAACATTTGTTCGTTAGAATGGCCAATCTTGCTAAACTAGAATTATTTACTGGTAAAACAGTTTTTATGTTCAGAATAGAATGTGGTCTCTGACTGCATATGGGACTGCATAATCAGATAAAAACTGGCCGGACATTCTGATTCTGGATTTTTTTGGGAAGCTTTACTTGATGAACACTGGCAATCATTCATCTAAGTAATTTTTATTTGCTCCTGAGCTTTATTTGATGCCTATTTTATTTCCACATTTGACTGATCTTGAAAGATGGAATATGGTCAAAAACTCAGGACGGTCTAATAAGTTACAAAAGAAAGACCTATTTGTGTAATTCTGTTATTCACACTGTGGTTTGCTTTTGCTGCAATTTTCATGCTGCTGCTGTTGCTCAGTGAAGCTACTTGCCATGGTTCTATTATTTTATAGATGCCGCATTTTGCTATCATTTTTGCTGCTTTCACTTGGTTCATTACGGATTTTGCAATAAATTATGTTATTATCAACAACCGGACATCCATTACTTACATTTTCCGGAATACATGTTGGTCAGAAAGTGAAATAAGGAATTTGTTTATTCTTCATGGGGTGATTCATTTTTAGTCATTTTGATTTTTATATAGGAAATAAAGAATTTTTCCACATGTAATAAAAAAAGCAACTTTAACTGGGATGTATAGAGAAATATAGAACACTGCTTTTGTGGATCGAGGAGCATGATTTCTGTATCTAGGTTGCATACTTGTTTCAAAATCTTGTAATATTCACATGTCCGACTTCAATACCTCCCTTTCTGACTTCTCAATATTCTTTACAGATGCCCTTCTATTCCTGCACATATGTTCATTCATGTCCTTGCCCATGTTGGTCCTACTTAATATGAAGGGGCCATTTTTAAAACAAGTGTTATTTTTCTTCTGAAGATCTGAACAAGTTCATATTTGTTGTGTGGTTAAAGTTGAACAATGAATGAAGTTCATGTAGTTTGCAAATTGGTCATTTAGCTTTTGCTATTGCTTTTTAATTATATATACTGATTTGTGTATGTGAAAAGTTCTTTGATTCTTGAGTTCTTTTATATTTACTGAATCATGCGGCAGGAATGGGTCATGGTACCTCTGGGCAAGACATCAACGGCAATGAAGTCAACTCATATGATTTCTATTGATTGCGAGATGGTTCTTTGTGAAGATGGGACTGAAGCAGTAGTTAAAGTATGCGTGGTAGATCAGAATCTGGAGGTATGAGGTTTAATGTCATGTCTGATATATAGAAGGGCCTGGAATATGAGTTCTTTTGTAATTTCACCTTTTAACCATTCCTTAGTATCATGTTTATGGTTTATTTTCCACTTTAAGACATTGATTAGGGTCTATTGTTTCAGGTTAAACTTGATAAGCTTGTGAAACCTAATAAAGCCATAGTTGACTATAGACAAGAAATAACTGGAATATCGGCTGAGGATTTGGAGGGGAATACTTGCTCCTTGGCTGATATTCAGGTGGAGTCGTATATAAAATTGCCTACTTATTAAATTTGTATTGCTGATTGCTAAATGCTAATCCAGCTCTTGCTTCAGAAATCCTTGAAGACACTGTTAAAGCATGGAACAATATTGATTGGACACAGTTTATATAATGACTTACGAGGTAGTTGCTGACTGTTTTTTCCTTGCTAATGTTCTTGAATTTAAGATCTGTTTAGTTGTATGGAAAGTAATGGATAAAGGAAAACATGACAGGGAAAGCTGCCTCCTAGACAAATGCACTAAATGCAATTTCCTTTTCTGCCTGGAAACACAAATTTATGTGGCACTATGGTGTGGTATTTTTTTGCTTTTGGGTGTGCTAAGTTAAAACACCTACTGAATTGTAGTGACATGCATTGTTTGGTTTATGATGGAATGATGGTCACTATCTGTTAAGCTAGCTTAGGATCCTTACTACCATATTGGTGCTATAATTGTCTTAGTTTATGGTTAACTGAAGCTGTACATTTTAGCTCTTTCTTTTAAAAATTTGATGTCAAGGGGGAAAAAATGTAGGGATCTTTTCTTTAACCTATTGTCATCTCCAAGCTTCACCAGTGAGAATGTACTTGCTCGCCTACATGCTTTAGTAATATTATCAGTGCTCCACCAATTGATTGTGAGCCTTCTAGGTATTTGTTGATATGTTCGATTATGCCCCAGCAAGCTGAAACAGACAACATAACATGCTTTTCCATTCAAAATTTCTAATTGACTGTCCATAGTCACTGTTTTTCATTTATAGCTTGGTGGTCTCATTTAATGTCTGATACCTGAAATTTCATGATATTCTAATGTGAATGTACCTAGTTTTATTTAAATTTGACTTTCCATTCCATTTCTAATGTCATTGATAGTCAAATTTATCCTGCTTTAGAATTGTGCTACAATTCACTGCTATGTTTCTTACAGTGCTAAAAATTGATCATCCAAGAGTGATCGACACAGCATACATCTTCAAATTTATGAACTTGCCTATTGGTTTTTCACCATCCTTGAACAATTTGTGTAAGGTAAATTCTAAGCATTACATTTTTAGTTGTGATGTTGTTTTGTTTTCTCATTGCTTATTCTTCTTATCCACATGCAGTTCCTTTGGGACATTTTTATTTTATTTTGATTTTAAAGTGACATCAGATGGTAAGCATAAGTTCTTTTGGCATGCTATCCTTGGAGAACAATTGTTGTATTTTATTTACTTTTTTAAACCAATTTAAAATCATGGCTACCTTATAATGATGGACATTTTCATTTGGTTTTGATTTTAAAGTTATAGCCTCCAGAATAAATATTCCATCATTAACTGTAGTTGAGCACGCAAATCACCTAATGCTGTTTTGGTTAGAAACCTTTTTTATTTTTATTATTTTTTACCAAACATCCTTGATAGTGTGCAGTGCTTCTTGATTTTACTTTTTTTAGCAGTTTCTACAAATTGCATAAATAAATAAATAGAAAAGGCTGATGATGCCACAGATACCATTCCAGGCTTGGTTACTTTGGTCGTATTAATTCTAGGGCATCATCTTTGGTTTATACATGCTTCTTGATGTCCTTTTAGTATGTCTATTTTGGCGCAATGCTTTCATGAGTTACTCTTGAATGGCTTCCTCATCGTACTGTTATTCTTCCTAGTATCCTAATTGCAGCACATTGAGCGTATCTAGGGCAATCGAGACCATCTCATAAGCCCCTCCATGATTGTTTCTTATCTGCAACAAGAATTCCCAAGTATCTCAAACGGTACAATGTAATGCTGACTCTAATTTAACAATGATTATGGCATTGAAGCAATTTCATCATGTTGCTCAGTGCAGCTAGGCATCACCACGTATAGATGAATTTACTCACTTCAATCAGATTACAGATATGATAATTTTATTATTATTCATAATGACTTTTGTAAGTTCAGAAATTCGGAGTATACACATATTAATGTCTGGTACAAATGTGCTTATGCAGTCATGTTTCTTGTGATGCTTTGACAGTCGGTCTTGGGTTTTGAAGTGCGGAAGGATGGTGAGCCACATAATTGTCTTCATGATGCACAAGCAGCAATGAAGCTGGTTCTTGCTAAGCTAGAACATGGATTTGATGATCCCATTACAATTGCAGCAAAAACGGTATGTATTATTCAGATACCTGAGTTTGACTGCTGGTTGATGTGCTCAGTACTTGCATTTAATTCATTTGAGTTGCAGATGCCAGAAAGGGATCTAGCAAAGCTTCTTCTCCACAGAATACCCATTGATGTTCCTTATCAGGAGCTGTTGAACTTGTTTCCTGGCGAACATAACATTGATATTCAGGTTCTAAATTCACTTTGATTAATGTACTATTTAATTTGGAAAAATTAGAGTAAAAGAAACCTCTTGAGTTTGCATACTGATTTTATGGCTTTCCATGAAAGACCAATTTAAGAATCAAGGGCCAAAGCTATTCAACATATGCTATTTTCAAGGATCTCGAAATGGCAAATATGGCGTTTGAAAAAATTCAAGGCCAAGAACTCAAGGTGTGTGTCTCTACTATCCGACAATTGGTTGCTCCATAATTTGCCTTTCTTGTTTGCATACAATTAACCAAACCTGATTTGGGCAGTGATTTAGATGCCATAGTAATTCAAGTTGCCAAATTTTAGCTTTTTGAATGACTTGATGTCTCTTTCATCTGACTTGCAACTCAACCATTTGTATGATGAAGTCACAGAGTTGATCGAATTTACAAGTAATAGAAGGAATCATTCATGATTAAATCGGATAAAAGTTAAGCTTTACATATAAAACAAATGCTGATCATGTAAATGGATCATATACTTCACTTGATATCGGTAATCATTATCTCTTTGTTTCTCTTTTTTCCAATGAGCCTCGAAATCATATACTCATAGTTAACCTAATGAAATCAACAGCACAAGATGCACCCTTGTAAAATTAAATTAGGCTTTTGATGGTGTTTTCTACTTCACTCTTAGGACAACATTGGCCGCCGTCAGAAACTTACCATTCTGAAAACCAGCAAAGGCAGAACCATAACTGTCTGCATTTGCAAAATGATCGATGATTGTGCCCAAATGGATTGTGATTTATTGAAGAAAAGACCAGCCCAAGATGATGTTAACGAACCTAGTCGGCAAAAATTGTGTTTGCAGCAGTGTGATCATGTAAAAGAGATCGAGAGATTGAAACGGGAGCTTCGAGAAAGAGAGGACGAGATATTCAGATTGCAGAAAACTCTCGTGGCTCTCACTGAAGAACAGGGAATTTGAAACAAAAAACTTTATTGCATTTCCATGTTCATTGCCATTTAAATTTCTGGCAGAACTGGAAAATCATCTTGATGAATGTTTCAGTGTGATATTCTGTATGAAAAATTGGAAGTTGCTTTCTGGTCTTACTGAAAATTTTGTATGCTATAGCTACTGTGTTTTTTTGCTCTTCAACAAATGTATGCAAATTAATTAATTCAAATTAGTTTTGAGAATTTATATGTGGAGATGAATTAAGTGTCATTTATGAGAGAATTCCTGTGCTGCCTGGTTATGTTTTATTGATGATTTTTTTTTTTTTTAATTTACATAATATGTATCTGTTCCTTGTACATAGGTAAAAGATTATTTTCTGCTATTTTTATGCAACGTGATGATGGAACTAGTGGGAAACATTCAGTAAATTATTTTATTTCCTTGCCTTGAAATGAAAAATATCATCTAAAATTACCTTGAATTGATCAAAAAGCATGAAAAATAATTTAGAGTCATATATATATATATATATATATATTTAATAAAGTAAACAATCCACTATTAGAGTTGGTGTACAGGCTTTGCTAATAAAGAGCACGCTCAAGTGTTGCGGGCCTTCATCTTTCTCATTGCATAGAAATCGAACTTATGTCTAGTGGGAAAAAATTGAACTTGTGTCTCATCTGAGTCTCATCGGCTTTTGGGTTAATTGGTATCAGGTTTTTTGTGTAGGGCGTTCGTTTCGGGGAGGACCCGAGATCGAACCTCATGTCCTACGCAAGGTGAGGGCACGTGAGTCGGTGTTGAGCTTTGCTCTCCACGCGTCGCAGCGTTCCCCGTGCTTTGTCATTGCCTTTTCTCGAAATATATATATATATATATATAATAATTAATGTATATGCTAAAGATGACGTCAAGTGAGAAACCTTGCAAATTACTCCATAAACAAACATCATTAAAGAGTAATTTGCTGGTGTAGATCATGTGGCTCATTCAAGCTTAGAATATAAATAAATTTAATCAAGTATATATATTATATAGTACAAAAAGAAAGAACAAAGATATGTTTGAATTTAGATAACTTATTTGATGAATGACCGCCCTTGCAATGTATTGATAAATCATAAACGACCAAAGTTTTTGACTTGATACGTCAAGAAAAGATGGCAAGTTCCGGCATGCATGCTGCCAAGTGAGTACGTACGTCCTTGCATGCAATTTTAAAGACATTTTTAACTATATAGTCCCTGTTATTCATCAAATACTAAATCAAGTCCTTTTAACTTTTATGAATGTTCTGAAATTTGAAAGATTTAAAATGGATTTTTGGATTTGGATAGGACCTCTTAGAGTGATTTTGAAGAAAATCAAAATCAATTATATATTTATAAACCATAAAGTGATTTTTGAAGCATAAGTGTAAAAATATTATTTTGTTCTTTTAAATATAAATAAAAAAAATTTGTTTGAAATGTATCATTGAAAACTAAACTCAGGCAAGCGAGCTTATTGACCACCCTCCTGTTGGTGATATTAGCACTTCATTTTTTCTTCCCCGTGTGATAGCCTCTCTTTGGATCATTACTCTCTTTGGTTTGTTTATATCGTTTTTGTGATATTTCACCCTTGGTGATATGTGCTTTTTATTTTTTATTTTTTTTGTGTCCGCTATTTGTACTCTCCTTTTGTTGTAATAAATACATGGTTTATCTATAAAAAAACCAAACTCATGCTTAAAATTCAAAATTTAATATTCATAAAAAAAAAAAAATTGAACCCTGAAAATGGATGTAAAATTTTAATGTTTTATGAAGGTATATACTAATTAATCATTAATTAAATTTAACAAAAAGATGAAAAATCATTTGTAACATTAACAAATTCTTAACATTTTTAAATATAATGGACTATGTTCAGACAGAATTTTTTTAATTTTATTTATCTCATAAAAATTATTTTTCTTATAATTTAAAAAAATAACAAAAACTTATTTTGTCCGGCTTCTTGCGGACAGTTGGCAGACCAAGTCACAACTCGGCAAAACGATCTACGTCATGGTCCCACGTTTCCACAAATAGAAAGAATCAACACCGTTGATCTACCAATCATCCGCCACGTGTATGCTCACAATGAACCATTGTTGAAGATTTGCATATCGATCCCTGTAACAGAAATAATTATAATTGAGTCCTTTGTCAACAAACTAATGAAGTTTTTAATTGTTATATGTGACATCTTGCCTGCCATATGTAACTAATTTCTATTAATTTTATAAACAAACAATAACACTTATTCACATCATTTTCAACAGTATTTGTTTAATGAAATTAGGTATCACTGTTTAATCTTTAAGTTTTCTTGAAAATATTAAAAAATATATAGCCATTCTTCTTATAAAAAACAAACTACACATTACTTTTACATGTAGATTTAAAAAAACAAATTAATAGACATATCAAGTGTGAATAATATTTTTATTATTTAAAATATATATTAAAAAAATCATTATAAAAACCTCTCATTCTCTTTATCTTTAGCTTCAAAGACTAAAATTTTCTCTTGAATATCTTCAAAGAATTGAAAGACTCGTCATGCTATGAGAAAGAGAGCATCAGAGACGGCGATGGAGGCGGTGGCGGTGGCCGGAGTTTTGAGCTTGAAAAAACTAATAACAATGCTTACTTCAAAGCAAAGCAAGCACAAAGCATCATTGGAGAAGGAGAAGGAGAAGATGATGGATTTGGACACTCAAGCAATGGCCAACAAGGCCATGTCTGAGTTCCATAAGCTTATCAATCTTCTTGGCCAAACTTGCTCCGGCCATGCCCGGTTCCGGCGAGCTCCGTTCATGTTCAAGTCCTCCTTGTCCTGTTCCAATATGGTTTATGCTCCTCAGCCATTGCAATGCCTTCCTCCAAGAGCTCTGGATAATGGCTTTGTTAAGAGGAGGTACGTGTAACTCTGATGGTAATAGTCATTATTTAGTTTCAAGGTTTGTGATTTTTTTAATTTATTTATTTACTATTTGATCATTTTTGGGATAATTATAGGCAGTTCTTGGAAAGAAAGTATATGTTTTCAGCATATATAATTTTTAGGAGTTTTTTTTTTAATATGTGTACTTTTGAAAGTTCATCAAATTGCTGGTATACTTAATTTTCAATAAAATCAAATACGTACTATATACTCTAAATTGAGATTCAATTTATTCATATACATATAAATATATATATCATATAGATCATTTAAAATTAATTGCATGAAGGAGAACTTATGTCATCTTATTCATATGCACAGATTATTTTTGGTTATTTAATATATGATAGTATATTTTAAAAGTGTATGTGTAAATAAATCAATTTTTAAAATGTATACCTAACTATTAGTTTTAATGAAAAGCACGCGTATAATGAATTTTCTGAGATTTGCCCTTATTTTTTTAAAAAAATAATAGATTCATCGTAAAATTTATTTTTTTTATTCTCATAAATAAATTTTCATTGTAAAAACTATTATTTTATTATTATTTTTCAATAATATCTTATGTAAGATTGGACAGATAGATATCAATGTTTATAAATTGGAAGTCATCTCACCTGATTAAAATAGCAGGTTATATTTTGGTTCTCTCCTATCATAATCTGACACGTATATATATTGTTTTGGGTTTTATGTTATGGTTGGGAGACACGTGTCAAACTGTGATAGAACCAGAAAATAACCTCTCTGGAATTAAGTGAGATGTCTTCTAAATATTTTTAGAGTTTATACTTATTTATTTGTTTAGATATTGATTAATTTGGAGTTGTATAGGAAGGGGAAAGGAAGGATGAGGAGGATGGTGAGAGTGCCGGCTGTGAATATGAAAATGGTTAATGTGCCTTCTGATCATTTCTCTTGGAGAAAATATGGTCAGAAACCAATCAAAGGCTCACCATATCCAAGGTTTTTACTTTATTAATTTGTGTTAATTATTCGGTTTAATAGTCATTTATTTCCCTTTTATCCTAATCTGTGTGATTTTTTTTGAAGAAAAACCTGTCATCTTATTTTCTTTTTGTTGGTGTTTTACAAGGGAAAATTATCTCATCTTCTAAATTTTTTATTTTATTAATTTAAATAAGTATTTTTTTTTTGTTTTGTTACAAATTAAATATTTTATATATTTGCTATCAAATTATTATTTATTTTTTATGTTGTTTCAGAATGACGATGAGTCACATTTGCTTTGTTTTATATATATTTCTTTTATACTTAACTCATTCTATGTGACACTAAGTGAATAATTAATGAATAAAAAATCTGATTAAAAATTTATAATTAAAATAAAATTACATGGTATGATTGACACTATAGAAAAATAATACAAATTAAAAGCAAACTATTTCCTTTACTATGTTGAAGTTGGTTTTATATATTAATTATAACAATCTTAATAATAATAGTATATAGTCTTCAATTTCTCTTTTAATTTAAATTTACCGTTTGGTATCATATTGCATATGAATAGCCTACAAACAAAAATTAAATTTTAGTAATATAGTAGTGAGATAATAATCATAATAATTATATATCTAATTAAGAAAGTATCATCATAAAAGTAACATTTATTTTTTTATATAATTAATTTTTTTAAAAAACTTGGATGTAGAGGTTATTACAGATGTAGCAGCATGAGTGGATGTCCAGCAAGAAAACATGTTGAACGAGCAGTGGATGAACCAGAAATGTTGATGATAACCTATGAAGGTGAGCATAATCATGTCCATTTGCCAAACATTAATGTAGCTCATGAGGAACTTTGTCCACATGATGAAGATCAATTAGTTTTGGGTCTTAGGTAAATTGAACACTAAGATTCTTATTAATTATTCATGTAATAATTCTTCAAGTAATTATACTTGTTATAAGTAGTGAAAGAAGATTTTATTTTTGTTTTTCCTAAGTTTCATGTATGCAATGAATTCAATTAATATTTTCTATGGTGATCGGGACAAATGTTTTGTATTCCTTAAAATTAGTTTATTATGTTAATAAATATTTACCAAGAATGGAAGAAAATAAAATACTATTTTTTTTTTCTTTTAATAGAAGTGATTTATCTATCATTTTTAAAAATAAATAAATAAAATAAAATAAAATACTTAATCTATTATTATAAAAGTTGTATCAATGTGATTTAAGCCCAGCTGAAGTCCAACGAACCCAGAATTAGTATTTTTTTTTTAAAATAAATTGGTGTTTTTTTCTACTACTATACTTAAGTTATAGCCCTATTGCCCTAGTATATGATATAGTAAATTAACCGCCGGAAAAATATAAAACTACATTTCTTAAGTGGTGATTTTGGTGGTTTCTAAATTATTTTAATTAACTAACTCATTTTGTTTAGATTTGTGCAAAAGTAGTTTGAGGATATTTGTTTTGCAATCTGTGGTATATTTGTATTGTAAACTCATTAAAGATATAATTAAATATGAGAGACGTTTAGAAAAAGATAAATCTACTCTATTTTTTTTTCCCAAATTTCTTTCTAACTTAAAGCCAGTGAAAAAAAAGAAGTATCCTCTTTCTTAATTAACGTGGTTTATCCACTTTTTCAAAAGTATTTTTTTAATATAATGGGTGTTATATACGAAGGGATTGATTATCAGTATGAAGTTGTATTTTTAAGTTTATATAAGAGGTTTAATATCTTCACCTAGTTTTTATAATTTTTTTAATTAATAACTGATATTATTTTTGACATGTGAAAAAAAAGCATTTATGTTGCATGTTATTTAATTAGAACTAGCCATTTTTCCTGGTTTCGTATCAGAGTTTTTAAAATTTTGTGAGAAATTTTGATATAATATCATTTATAGAATAATATAATTAAACAACTCCTACTATAGAAACTATTTTATACGTTGGATTTCAAAAGTCTTATGAACATTTATTACATAAATAATTAGGTGTAATTAATATTTTTCAATTATTAACATTATAAGTAATGTACATAAAATTTTAAATGTTATAAAAAATTTTAAATTATATAAAAATTTTTAAATTATTCCTTAAAACGCTTTCGGAGTAGATTATACATATACTTTAATAGTATGTATAGATTTTATCCTCAACATATATTGTCCAGGTTAAGACAGCTATCAAATACCTATTCTATAAAAACACAATCATGGTTGAAGTTTTTTCTTTAACTATTAATTTTTTTTAGAAAAAACCCTTCTAACTCTTTAGATTTTTAAAAAATTTCTTCAATTTTATTAAATCTTTAAAATATTCAAAATTTCAAAACTTTTACTTTGCAACGATAAATAAAATTAAATTAAAAAATTACATTTATTTGTTATCCCTCTAATGATGTACTTGTATTTGTGTCATTATATTAAGGCAGAGCTTACAAATATCTTTTATATTTGTACCAGTATACTTGTGTCATGTGTTATCTTATGTCTCGTAATCATCATAGCATAAATATTTTCAGTATTCTATAAAATATTGAGACTATATATTAAATAAAAAAATATTTTTTAAAAATAAAGATTAAAAATAAATGGAATAAATCTAAGGGTCGTTTAGTTTGTGGTAATAACATATTACCACATAATAAGATTACTATGATAATATGAGTGGGAATGTTATATGGTTGGGAATATTACAATAATTTGATATAATCATATTTGGTTGGAAACTTTTATTACCGTAAATAGTTCATTGCCGTGTTTGGTTTTCATGGTAATCAATTTGCTAAAATATAAAAAGTTATAACATTACCACAGTAACCCAAGATATACACTAAATTTGGTAGTAATAGGATTTCTAACCTTCTTGGTAATATTTATATAAGTTGATAATGTGATATTATCATTCAGATTACCACCGGTGTAATGCCAAACATGGTAATATTTTTAGATTACCACGTAACACGTGGTAATCTTTCTACATTACCGCTAACCAAACGATCATATTTTATAATGAGAATGACTGATCTATATATATATATAAATATGTAATATTAAAATGTGTGTGTGGAAGGCCATCTTCAACCCAAAACTTTATATTTAGTGTTTCAGTACTCAAAAATACAGCTTTTACAGTGAAATTTTCTCCCACCACTATCTTTATTTTTAACTCTAAAATAGAATATTCTAAAAATATTCTCCACACTTCACAATTTATATATTCATTTTATTAATAAATTTAATCATTTTTAAATCTTTTTCACTTTTAACCATTAAATTAAAATATTATACTATTTAAAATATAGTTTTAATTTTTATATTTATTATAAATATTTATTAAATATTTGTATACAAGCACAACAACAAAAATTTTTACAAAAAAGAGGTCATTTTCAATTGCCATCCCTTCTAGATGACATATTTGGCAATATTGGTGGAATGGGCAATAACATGCCAAACTGTTAGCTCCATCTATTTCAAACTTCATATTTATATTTTGGGTGTTGTCGCTTTTTATCAATGAAAATGTATGTTTTAGTATTTTTTTTTCCTATCTTTTTATTTTATTGTTCATGTAATTTTCGTTAATTTTAATGAATTAATATTTTGTAAATTATTTTTTAATTTTATATTTCTTATTAATTAAACAATATAAACTTAAATTATAAGTTATTAATTTAATTAAAATATAAAATTATAAAATTAAATTTTAAAAAAATTAAAATAGAATTAAAAAAATCAAAATAGGAAATCAAAATCAAAATATATATAATGTGATTACAGTAGCGCGCAATATCCCACATGTCACTATAGTAAAAGCAAAATTTGATGCAGGGTATTGCATTGCGCCCGGTTGTTGCGCCAAATTTAAAACATTTTCTTCAAATATAGGGCAGTTGGAGATGGCCGAAAGACGTTAACCAAATAAAGTTTGGTTTGAAAGTTACACACGTCACTACCCACCTTCAAATAAAATAAATTATCTTCACATAATATTATTATGTTATTACAACAAATAAAATTAATTTGGCTTCATTATATACTCAAGCACAGTAACATGCAGCTCCCTTGTTCTCACTTTTGATTCCTTCTCCCACCTAATTTGTTCGCATCTTCTAATAAAATTAATAAAATTACGAGAAAAATAAAAAAAACTAAAAAATAATTGAATACATTTTATAAAAAAATATCTTCACTTTTTGGTCAAGAGTGCACAACTAAATCAAGCCAAAGTGACATCAAATGACCAATAAATAAATAAATAAATAAATTGGTAAGCAGAGGATGGAACATGCTCATTTGGACCATAATATGAAATGACATAAATCTTTTGGAAGGTACCACAAGCCTTTTTTTTCTTATTTAAGTTTATTTTTTTTAAATAATGATGGTCAATAATAGAGCCTCCCCTTCATGAATCATATATAATTCAAAGGAATGTGCCATAATACTTCATTCTATTAATTTACATGTACTAAAAACTTTGATTATTACTTTGCTTTTTTCTTTTCTTAGTTGAAGATGCCCTTGCCTATGCTGAAGGTATTCTTAGAAATATAGCTCTCTAAAGTAGTAATAATTTCTACAAGGGTATTTTTGTAATTATAATGTCTATGATGGTATATTACATTGGCTGGTTGTCTACATATACCGACAGGAATTTATTATCTATTTTTTTATTTAAAGTTGATCCTTGTAATAATTGATACGGAGGTTTTTTTTTTCTTTTTATTTTTTTTGCATGGTCTTGATCTTTGAATGTTCAATTTTTTTATTATCTTGTGAACTATCACATTTCCTTTTTTTTTCTGACTAAATTCAGCAAAATGTTATGTTTAGAATTTATTAGATTTTTAAATGGTCTATTGACTGAATTTTTAAGGTTAAATTAAACTTTTTGTTATTTAATCAGTATAGTATATCAGTAATGTACTCACTGTTGTTGAGGTCAATGGAATGAGGCTGGCCCCTGTCATTTGTTTTAAAATTTACTTATTTTATAATCTTTGAACAATGTTTAAATTCAATGAAAATAATTAAAAAAAAAAAAGCAGAGGAAGTGCTTTCAAGTAGGTTGGCACTTGGTAATCTTCATGCTCCTCTGTAATCTTCATAAAATATATATATATATATATATATATTGTATAAATAATAATATAAAAATTGAAAAGATGAAGTTTCTCCAAAAAAATTGGAGAAATCAATTAAAATTTATTATAAATACGGCAGTTAACAACACAAATATAAAAAAAGTGTAGTACGATAAATATATATATATATATATATATGAATAAATACATAAATCAAAACAGAGGGGTATATAGGTCACTCTAAATTATTAGATGGTTAGGTGACCAATAGAAAGGTAGGAAAGAAGAAGCAAAAAAACAGCACATGAGATCATATATGACTATTCTGTCAAACTAAAATATCAAAGATCCTTCATACTTTTAATTTTAGAGAATACTCCCCCAAAAAAATTTGCACCAGAAGTTAATTAAAAGTTCTATTTGATGGTCCTCATGGATCCCCTAGCTTCAACTGTTTTGAGTTTTTGGCTTGAGAGAAAAGTAAGCAAAATGAGTTAATTGACTTCTTATTATACTATTTTTAAAATAACCAAACAACCAAGTGTTATTACTGTACTCAATCTTATGCTCTTTGGAGCATTTGCAAATTAACCTTCTTTTTATTCCATGTAGTTTATATTCAAAAAAAGAAAAGTACAAGATATAATTACAAACAAAAATATACCATATATTTCTCATCACATTAACCAGAGGATTGAGGAAACGATCAAAATAAATAAATTTATATAATTTTATAAATTATATATATATAAATATATATTATTAATAAAAACCAAATGAACAAACACCTATAAAAGATCAATTGAATCCCACCTTCATTGGGAAAAGGAATTCAATGACGTGACGCCTTCCAACTTGGAGGCCCATGTTACATGATTTTAATTTTGGAATATTCATGAATCTAACACAACGTGACATTAATGAATCATGACTACGCTACCTTATCGCCAAATTTTTTAAATAAAATTTATAAATTATAAAAATAATATAAAAATAGAATATCAAACTTACAAATGTTATTATTCTCCGAATATATATATATTTATATTTGCCTAGATTAATGTTTAGGTCACAAAAAAACAAAACAGATTAGACATATACAAATCTCGACAGAGCAAGTAAAGATAAAGTTTATATATATAGACACTAAAACTATCTGTATTCAATCATTACTCATATTTAGGGGTGTAAATAAGTCAAGCTGCTCGTGAGCTATTCGAGATTGGCTCAGTCCATGCTCGAATTCAATTTTTCACGAGCCAAGCCGAGCTTGAGCTACTCATTTAATTTGGTGAGACAAACTAGAACCTAAAATTACTTGGTTCATGATGAAACTCACGAGCCTAAACGAGCTTCTATATATAAAATATTAAAAATTAGTTATATTTAAATTATAAAAATACCTAAGTATATAAACCACACAATTCTGATTTCTAAATTCTAACCCCAAATAAACCCTAAATTAGTCATATTTGTAGTTTGGAATTTTATTATAAATATAATGAAGCTGTGTTGAATTTGGAGTTTTATTATGAATTATATTAGATTTATTTATATTATTTGAAAATAACAGGTTAATTGAGCTTAAACAAGCTCGAACTTCTCGAGCTTAGTTTGAGTATAACTAATTTTGAGGTTTACAAACTGAGATCGAGCTTTTAAGCAAGCCGGGCTTGAGCATAAAAAATATGACTCGAACGAGCTTGAGCTAGTGATACTCAGCTCAGCTTTGCTCGTTTACACCTCTAATCATACTCTCAGAATTGTATTATTATTTGTGATTCGAATTTTCACAATTTATAAAAGTTCTAGCGAGATCAGCTATAAATAGCTCACTTATATATATATATATATATATATATAGAACCCATCATCTAGGGACATCCATAGATTTCAAATCTAGGGATGTCCATAGTAGCCATCGGATGAAAATCTGACGGCTCTTATCATTATGAACAGTAGAAACCGCGTTCTACAGTGTTGTACAGTGATCATGAACAGCAAAAAGGTGTACAGTGTTTATATAATCAATCAACCATCGGATAATGATCCAACGACTTAGATTTAAAACGCCCCTAAATTTGATGTTTTCCCATATATATATAAAAGTGTGATTTTTTAAATTAAAAAAATATTTCACTATTTAAATGATCCAGTTGTCATATGCACATGCACCACATGAGTTCACGTGTTTATCTTACTCACGTTTGCCTCGAGATCAGCTCTAACTCAATCCCAAGTCAACTGTGCGGCTGATATTAAGATTCATGTTCAATGAATCAGCCAATCATCACTTGAGATAATTATAAAAAAAAAGAGTTTTAGTCCGTGACGGTAAAGATTGATCTTGAATCTTTCACTTGCTTTGTTTTGTAATTTGTAGGTTTGTTTTGTTGAAGTTTGTTATTTAGAACTGTCTTAAATGTTCCATTTATAAAATTAAGGATTTATTTAAGTATATTTATATATTTTTTTAATTTTTCATTAACTGTTTTTTTTTTTTAAATAACAGTTTTAAAATAGAATTTTTTTATAGTAAGTGTTTTTTTTAATATATAAATGTTCAAACAAGAAACTCTATCTTTTATTACCTGTTGGGAGATGATTTTTTTCCCCACTTTTTAAGTTGAATAATTATTTTATTTAATATTAATAATATTTGAAATTTAAATTTCTAAACTATATCAATAAATATTTAAAATATATTGGCTTCATTTTTGACATCTAGTTTATGATTTTCAATATTTTTGATAATTTTATTTTAGACAATCAGAGAAAGAAAGAGTGTAAAAGTAAATTTCAAGTCTCAGCTGGAAAGAGGTTTTTATAACATTTTTTAGACTAAATAAATAATTATAAATATTATCAAAAGTTATTAACATGATACATCTTAACATGTTGATTAATTTAATTCTTTTGTTTTTTTATTCAAAATTTCTGTTTATATTTATTATGTAAATTTAAATTTTATTTTTATAGAAAATAGCAAACACTATTAAAAGACAAATATGTACTAAAGTGCATCAATTAGTATTTTACAAACTTTCTAAAAATAAATCACATGGATGATAACTTAAATCTTACCTCCTATTTTTTGGTTACCATAATATGTGATCATTTAAATATATATTTATGAAAGTAGAGGTTTAAAAGGATTTTATTGTTGATATGATATGTGACTAATGTGAGTTCACTTCTACAGTCTACCCTAAAATTACAAAATTGAGTTTTTCCCCATTTTTACAGTTCAAATAAAATAAACCAATTAATTCATAAATTAAATAATTTAAGAGCACAACATATTATTTTTGAGATAATTTTTAATTTTACATTTTAATTTAAATTATATATTTATGTCGTTGCACGTCTTTCAGTTTCAACCGGCCTATGCACCGCCTTATTTACTTTTGTCTTCCCTTAAAAAAAACTAATTAATTTAAAAATTTTCCAAAACAAACCCACAAATTTCCTAAATTTTCCATAATTTTTTTTTTAAAAAATTTAATTATTTTCCACAATATCTGATAAAATACTTTTTACTAAATTTTGATCATTTATTTAATTGTTCAAAAACTACCAACTTTTCACTATTGAGAGTCAAAACCCCCAATAAATAAATAAAAATAGAAATAATAAAAAATCACATCAATCCACAAATTTATTATAATTATTCTACTTCCATGATCCTTCTAAATCCCAACTTCATTAGCTGTCCCATTATTTTACCTTTAATAATTCTAAATAATTAATTAATTAAAAAACCCCTTTATTTTATTACTTTCTAATTTTTAATTATTAATAATTATTATTTTTGTCTGACTATAATTAACCCATTCTTCTCCTACCTTTTCTCTATATAATCTCTTTGCTTTCCTCGTCTACGGATCCATCTCCATTCCTTCTTCTCCTCTTCCAGTCTCACCATCCATGGCGATGATGGTGCCCTCCTCTGCCCTTCTCCTCGTTGTGGTGTGCTTGGCCTTTGCTGCCTTTGCTTTGGCCACGGACATGTCGATCATCGCCTACGATGAAGCGCATGGCGTGAAGGGGGTTCTCCGATCAGAGGCGGAGATCAGGAATCTCTATGAGGGATGGCTTGTGAAGCATGGGAAGGCGTATAATGCTCTTGGGGAGAAGGACCAGAGATATGAGATTTTCAAGGATAATCTTAGGTTCATTGATGAGCATAACGCTGGTGACCATGGGTTCAAGTTGGGGCTCAATCGGTTTGCGGATCTCACCAACGAGGAGTTCCGTGCCAAGTTCCTCGGTGCGAAGATGGGTGGTCGGAAGCGGGTGGAGAGTGATCGGTACCGAGGTGATGTTGCCGGTGAGCTGCCGGACAACGTTGATTGGAGGGCCCTGGGCGCCGTCGCTCCCGTCAAGGATCAGGGTGGCTGTGGTTAGTGTCCTCTCTCTCTCTCTCTCTCTCTCTCTCTCTCTCTCTCCACCTTGTTTGCGGTTTCTTAGGGCCCAAGCGAAAGGACTGTCTTGAATTACGATTTTACCATCATGGTTGACTTTCTTGTTTGGATGTTTGGATTTTTGTGATTTCAGGGTTTTTTTCTTTTGTTTTCTCTTTCCTGTCTATTTTTCCCTCGTAAAGCTCTAATTTTTATTCTTTTGTTTTTTCCCTTCTCTTTAAGGTTGCCAATTTAAGTCATGTCTGTTGGGCATGGTGATGCATGTTTGGATCAAATCTAGATTTTAATTTAATTTACTCGTATAAGTGTATTCAACTTATTGGAATCCGCAAGTCTGTCAATTAAATTTGGGTATAATTTGGTATCGATTCGGATAAAAATTTGATTTTGATGATGTTGATTCTCAATATAAATGTATTAATGAGGAAACCTTTCTAATTTTGCTGTTCGCTCTTATCTAATTTCGTGAAAGTTTGGTATAATTTTGACACAAATTTGATTTTGATGATAGTGATTTGAAATTGGGGGTTGTGATAATGATATGCAGGGAGTTGCTGGGCGTTCTCCACCGTGGCCGCTGTAGAGGGGATAAATAAGATTGTGACAGGGGACATGATAGTTCTTTCCGAGCAGGAGCTGGTGGACTGCGACACAACTTACAATCAGGGCTGCAACGGTGGGCTCATGGACTATGCTTTCCAGTTCATTATCAAGAATGGAGGTATTGACACAGAGGAGGACTACCCCTACAATGGCAAGGATGGGAAGTGTGACCCCTATCGGGTATGTGAATTTGAATTTGATCCTGCTCTTGGTTTTAGTGGTGTTCCGGTAATTTCCGTTATCAACATGTTGCTTTATTTTAATGTTATTCTGGTTGTTTTAGCAGAAGAATGCAAAGGTTGTCTCAATTACTTCATATGAGGATGTTCCAGTAAACAATGAGAAGGCTCTGAAGACAGCTGTGGCACACCAGCCTGTTAGTGTTGCCATTGAGGCTGGTGGCCGGGAGTTCCAACTTTACCAGTCGGTGAGTTTCTTTGGATTCTATTTTTTTTTTTGCTTTGCGATGATATTAGGTTTTGTTGGTCCTTGAACTGTTATATGATGTTCATGTTGTGGTCCTTCGTTTTTTGTTTTCGGCATGGGATACTGCTTGTGTGACTCATCGATGATTGGACCATTTTAGAGTTTGATGGATTATATGCCTTTTATTGGGTTGCCAACTTGCCATGATCAATCAAAATATCAACGACTTTGAGTTATATGAAACTTGCCAAAACCAATAAGCATCAACCACCTTGAGCTTTAAGAAGCCTAAGTTGAGCGCACCTGGACATGGAAATGTTCTAATTTTATCAAAGATAATTTGGCTTTGGATGCTTCATTAGGTGTTTGACTGCAATATAAGACAGTGATTTTTGATTGGTGGTTACAGTGCAATGGGTCATTCAAATATATTGGATGCCTTATACTTTCCCAACCAGATGCTCCTAGAGCTAGATTTTAGTGTATCATAATATTTTTAGAATCATGATAATCATTGGTCTGTTGTTGTCCAAATATGAATAGGAGGTTGATCTGCACTCTTCCAACTGCAACTTCCACTTTGACAGTGGATTTGCATTATGATATCATTGACCTCAAATGGTTAGAATTTGGAACTGCTTTTGAGGTGTATGTCAATGATTATCTTGTGATTAGCAATACAATTATTTGTGCTTACTGAGCCATTAGTCACATAAACCTGCAAGTGAATCTACAGTTCTATTGTGCCTTGATAAGTTGGCTGATGATTTGATATATCTTTGCACCTTCATTTCTTAAAAAAATTTCAATTAGATAGCTCTTTAGAATCTGTGCTATTTTTAAAATATTGTAATAGGATGGCTACTGTATCGTTCGCTTGCTATGTTGCTTCAACGCTGTTTTTATCACACATGGGTATCTTCAATAAAGTATTCATTGTGATTTATCTTGTCCTATTAGTTTGATGATGACATTGATGATCTCTCTTGATTGGATTATAATCAATTGGAAGAATCTTTTTTTTATTCAATGTTGTTGTACAATTGATTGTCTATAAATTGAGCATCATATTCTCACATTGACATGGTGCAAATGACTTTGAATAATTTGACATAATTTCCATTTGCATGAGTGAACAAAATAGCGAGTGTATTATGCCTTCCTCTCCACTCAAATGAATGTGTGGCATGGCAAGCATAAGTTCTTTTAATTGATGCCTATATGGCAGTTTTATGTGAATGGATGCTCAGTAATGAAGTCCTTATTGATTATTTCAGGGAGTATTTACCGGCCGATGTGGAACTGAGCTAGATCATGGTGTGACAGCAGTGGGCTACGGCACTGATAAAGGAAAGGATTACTGGATTGTTAAGAACTCCTGGGGAAAGGACTGGGGGGAGAATGGTTTTGTGAGAATGGAGCGTAACATCAATGCAACCACAGGCAAATGTGGAATTGCTATGGAAGCATCCTATCCGATAAAGAAAGGCCAGAACCCACCAAAACCCGCCCCATCTCCTCCTACCCCAGTAAAGCCCCCAACAGTTTGCGACAACTACTACTCCTGCCCGGAGAGCAGCACGTGCTGTTGTGTCTATGAATACGGCCGCTACTGCTTCGCCTGGGGATGCTGCCCGCTTGAATCTGCCACCTGCTGCGAAGACCATTATAGCTGCTGCCCGCATGACTATCCCGTCTGCAATGTTAGAGCTGGAACATGTCTGATGGTAAGAATCCATTCTTGCAATCAGAATGGTTTGAATTCAACAAGCTTTATTTACTTGTGAATTTGTTTGCTCGAACTCATTGTTAATGATCTTGATGAACAGAGCAAGGACAACCCGCTTGGCGTGAAGGCTCTCGCCCGCACTCCTGCAAAACCCGCCTGGGCTTACTCAAATGCATAGATGGATAGAGATTTGCCCTCATCAATCCATTTGAGGGTAGCACTGCTCTTACTGATTTATCCTAAAACTCTGCTTTGTTTGTACCTTTTATTTAAGCCATTTCATGATCATTGATAGTCTCTTGTACATAGTTTCAGTTTCAATTCCCTAAGAGCAAACAATGTCCTCATATTTAACTCACCATCTGTTGAATTATAGTGGTGAATTATGTTGTTTTATGCTTTTCAAGTTAATCATAATGCTGAATTTTCATGCATCTTCAAGTGTATTTCTGTGCTATGATTTGTTGACTGGAATTATCTCATATGATATTGAACCATTATAAAATTCTGATTATTTATATATAAATACTTTTTCTGCATATGACTAGGCAAACATGAATGATAGTGATTATTCAGTACTTTTAATTTGGTTTCATGTCTCAATTATTGTTGCTGTGATGGCTCCACAAAGATCAATCATTCCTCAACTTTTTGCATCCAAATTGTCGGTTCTTGTGGATTGTATCCAAGAAATAAATGACACTTTTTTCGCTTAGTAACAAATGGTCTATGAAAAGTATACATTTCATTAGGGAAAAAAAAAAAAAATCTTTATTGTCTGTATGCTAAATTTTTTCTGAATTTTGGATAATTGATTTTGCATCCAAAACAATCATAAAATTATTAATGCATCATAAAAATTACCAGTTAGGATAGAAAAGAAAAACCAATATAATATTATAATCTGACCTGAATCAATACTACTTTCCCAACTGGTCCCAATGCAACAGAATTGTTTGGAACTCCACTTGCAACTTGGATCCAGGTTTGATGTCTGACAGCTCAAGTAGAACAGTTGAGAAGCTCTAATCAAACAGCTAAAGAAATTACATATTAACCAGAACATAAAGTTGCTCACAAACAACACAATCAGTGAGCAAATTGGCAAACATGCTTCAATTGATTTTCTCCTCATTGTCGGATCTTGAGTTTGTTTTCTGAAACTTCAAACATTTCTGTTTTCACATCACAAAACAAGTAATTTGATCCATGAACTCCAAATGCAGCATTATTTTCTTCATCTTCTTTCTCAGTAATCTGCAGACTCTGCTTGAATCCATGAATATAATTCTCTGGAAATGCTTGATATGGTCTTTGCATAGCAAACATTCCCGGTATGCTCTGCAAATAATTGAATTTTCTCTGTATGTTCATCACTAGTATAAGATCTTGAGGAACCTGCATATTATAATCATTCAGTAACTTCTTTTCCAAATTTCAGAAAAAAATATTAAGACATAAAACAACCTTATCTAATGAGCCAAGTTGAATAGCACCTTCCTTTACTGCAATTACTGCAATAGTCTGTGATTAAAACAGCAAAATCAAATGATAAAACCTCTCAATTCTTTTTAAAATGCAGTTAAATATCCAATCAATGTTACCTGAATGCCTGAATTGAACTGACATTGCCAGACTTTTGGTTGCTAATCAGAGCATGACATGATAGTGAGAGAGATTAAAAGCACTATTATAACTGTTGACAATCATTTAATATATAATAAAGATGAATTTAACTATGAGTTTACTGGATATGTGGATGAATCCCATGAAGAGAAGTGGCTGCCATTAGTTTCTGGATGAGTATTTCCACTATGCATCCATTTATGGCTGTTTTCTGCTGCTACTTTCCCAACTACTCTGAATAAAAATCAAACACTAGATTGTAAAAACATTACTTCAAAATGATGAAAGGAACACCATGTTTTTCATTGGAACAAATCTCATTACCCTTCTCCAAGGGTATAGACCTCATGAGACATCTTGAAGAAAATTTCTGGTGCAAAGCTTGCTTCATAGAAATCACAGAAACCATCCTCCCAAACAAGTATCCTGCAACTTTGTCACCATCAGAAAAAGAAAAGAATTAAAAAAATTGACACTATGATTTGCATTTCATTTTCAATTACCAGTTTCTCTTGCTAGCATTGGACTGGTTTAATGCTTCTCTGCCATCACAATCCCATCTGAAAATGAGACATGAGATGCATGAATACATTCAGTGGAAGGAATGGGAAAAGAATGTGAAACTCTTCTTGGTTTGTGGGGAGATTGCAAGCCTGGGTGGTGGGAAGTTTCTTGGGAGGATTCTCCAGAAGACAGCATACACCCACTTTGATGAACTTGATGCATCTGGGAAGCAGAAACTCTGCAGTGTTTGCTGCCATAGGCAATTGAGCAATGGTAGCCCACATTCCATAGAGAAACTGAGAGAGTGACAAACAAGAGTACAGAGAGAGATTGAAAGCAATGACATATATATATGTAAAATATGAGGCTTTTAGTTTTTTTTTTTTTTTTTTACTTTTCATTAGATAAAAACACTTAAAAATACTTAGCAGTAACTTTTGTGAGGAACACATGATGATAATTGAAATGAGAATTTTGTTCTTCATGAAAGAGATAGATAATGTGATTCTTTTCTTTTAACAATCAAGACATTAAGATAAGTATTAGAAAACACTTCTTCCAAGTAAGTTTTCTCTGTTTAACTACTCAAATTTCTAGGAACAATCAATACCGTGAGTTTTAATACACCTTAGCTACTACCAAGTTCTACAAGAGCATGGAAACTGAGGTCATGTAAGAACAAAGGCATGGAAATTGAGAAATGAGAGGTAAATGAAGGAAAATGCATGGCCATTTGATACTACATAACATTTACCAAGAAAAATATCTTCTATGAGACTTTATCTTATATATATATATATATATAATTGTTTGGTTGTTTTCTTTTCCTCTGTAGACTCAGTGAGAGGTCTGTCAGAAAGTAAATAGGGAAAGTGTCTTTGTGGTCCTTCTGTGTTGTCTAAAGAGAGATAGAGATAGAAGGAGAATAGCATGGTGTAATAAGAAGAGAAGAAGCCATATAGAAGAAGCTTGCATATATCCAAGGTGAATGATAAGTGAGTGGCCTTGGTAATGAGAGGATGAATTATGAGGTATTGTGGTCTGTCATGGGAGTTCACTTCATCCAGCTTTCTTTGGGAGTTGTGGTCCTCTAATGAGAAATACTAAGTAACCATTCATATCTCAAAATAAAAATGTAATAGCAACTGAAACAAGATAAAAAATTATAGATATATATATATATATATATATATCAGTGTCATCATTAATTAGTTCAATATATCTTGCATCATTAGTTTATAGAGTTCTGTGCTCATGTTGAGAGAGGATAAAGTTATATATATTTAGGAATTTTTTTTATCACTGTGTATCAGAATTGGAGATGTGTACACACTTACAGTTTATTTTGTTCATTTGAAAATCTCATACTATACTCATTTAATATTAATTAATTAATGTGCCACTATTATTATTAAATAAATAAGTACGGTGTAATGGAAAAGAAAATTACTATTTTTAATTTTAATAAACTCAGGTTATAATACAAATACCTACAATGATAATTCATAAATAACATTACCTTCAATTGTTATTATTATTATTTTTTTATTTTTTATTTTTATAATCAAAATTCATCAAATAATTTTTTATTGTTCACCGTTGTAGATGCAAAAAGAATTAAGTTGAAGGAATCTATATTAAAACTAATTGAAACCTCGACTTTCTTAGCCACTCACCACTTACTTAAGCCAACTAACCCAATAGTGATTTTGGACAAAATGACTAACCCCCACTCATTCTAGTGCCCACCTAGGATGAACAATGCACTTTGACAATCATTTCTTTAATGCCACTAGTACCCCCTTGCATGGCTGATATTTTCCAATTAAAGTCTATTTCAATTTTCAATATTAGTAGATTATGCAGTGTAATCTTATCTTGTTAATCTAAGGTGTTAGCCTATCATCATCATATTAGTGGATTATGCGGTGTACTCTTATCCTGTTAATCTATGGTGTTAGCCTATCATCATCATCATCTAGTTCATAGATTTTTTTTCTATTTTTAATGAAGTTGTGATTTATCTCATGCTACTAAAAATTTTGAGTGAAGGTAGTGAAAAAGTAGTATAAAAATATCATAAATTATGCATTTATTTTTTTTAAAAAGGAAATTTATATTTTAATAGAATTTCCAAAACTTTGCAAAATAAACAAATCTTTTAAAATAAAATAAGGAGATATTTTTAGAAGATATGCAAATAATAATAAAAAAATAATTAATTTATGATAGAGGATTAACTTATGACAGAGGTCTCATACGGAAAAATTGCTTCTTCTTTGATGCCTGCTCGCCCCCAACAACACCCTTCTAATAGCAAAGCTGTGGAGGAAAAAAACCAACCCAATGTATTGATTAGTTGTTATTAAAGATTACAAGTGTGTGTGTGGATATTTAAGTAATATTACTAGTATATGTGCAGGAGTAATAACCCTAATATACCTCCTCAAGATGGTGTACTTTTTGTAACACCAATTTTGTGATAACATATAGTTAGCTTAGGCCATGGAAGAGGCTTGGTGAAAGCATTTGCAAGTTGATCAGTAGAAGAGACATAAACAATGTGTAGTGTTGAGGACTGAACAAGATTATGAACAAAGTAATAATTAACAATCAGATGTTTCATTCGAGTGTGGAAGACTAGATTAGTACACAAATAAGTAGCCCAAAATTATCTAAGTAGATAGTAGGCACGTGTAACACAGAGATTTGAAGCTTAGTAAGCAAGGATCGAATCCATTGTAACTCAACAGCAACATTAACAATAGCACGATACTCAGCCTTAATGGAAGAGTGGGCAATTGTGCGTTGTTCGGTGGAGTGCTAGGAAATGAGATTGGCACTAAGAAACATAACATAAGCTCTAGTAGAGGTACGGTCGTTAGGATCACTAGCCCAATCAGCTTCCGAGTAACCATGGAGTGTAAGAGGTGTGTCAGATAACAAGCGAATTGCAAGATTGAGAGTGCCATTGAGATATCGAAGAAGACACTTAACAACACCCCCAATGAGTTTCAAACGGGCATGCATGAACTGAGAGAGTTTATTCGCAACAAAAGAAATATTCGGGCGAGCCATGCGAAGATATTGAAGACCACCAATAACTTGTCAAAAACGAGTGGGATCCATAGCTGGAGAACCATCAGATATGGATAATGATGCACCAACAGCAAGAGGTGTAGAAATTGGTTTGGAATCAAGCATGTTATGCGCAGAAGGAGATTAACAAGGTACTTGTGCTGAGTAAGAAGTGTACCAGTGGAAGTGGGTGGAATTTCGATACCACAGATGTAGCTGAGAATGCCAAGATCTTTGATACAAAACTTCGCGTTCAACTCGTGGATGATGTGGTTGACCAAGGATAAATCACTGCTTGTAATAATAAAATCATCCACATAGACCATAAAGTAGATGATGCTATGATTCTGAATGAGAATGAACAGTAATATATTAGCCTGAGAGGCAACAAAACCAAGAATGTGAAGAAAACCCGTTAGTTTATTATACCAAGTAGGAGGGGCCTTTTAGAGGCCATAGAGGGCTTTGCGTAAGCTCCATACATGATGAGGGAATTGGGGATCAATCATACCCTGTGGTTATACCATAAATACCTTTTTAGTAAAATGCCCATTATGGAAGGCATTATTGACATCGAGTTGTTTAAGAGGCCACTAATAGTGTAGGGTGATGGAGAGGACTGTATGGATGGTAACATGATTGACAACCGGACTGAATGTCTCATGAAAATCGATTCCAGGACGCTGATGAAATCTTTTTGCAACTAGTTGGGCCTTGTATTTATCAATGGAGCCATCGGGATGACTTTTAATACGGAAGACCCACTTGTTACCAATAAGATTTTGATTTGGATCTAAAGAAACAAGGCCCTAAATGTGATTTCGAAGAAGAGTGTGATACTCATCATGCATGGCATGTGCCCACAGTGGATTCTACATTTCTTGGGAGATAGTGAAAGGCTTGGTTTCATTAGAAACTACAGTAGAAAGACCAGATTTAGGATTAGGCTTCTGTCACACCACCCCTTCTACCGAGGTAAATGTGGCACCCATCAGTTAAAAATCCATTTTTAACTGGAAACTGATGCCCCTAAAAAAAACAAATCAGACTTACAGATTACAATTTACAACTTTACACCAACTACAGGATTCAAATACATAAATGCAACAAATATAATTACTCAAATTTGCGGGTACAACCGCTATAAGATCACGACAACAACAAATAAAAAGAAAGGTATGGGACCCATTACAATTTTGGACTCAACCTTGACTAGCTCTATAGTCGAACAGTGGTCTACTAGGTTCCTGCTCCAGCAACTACAACACGTTCAGTTGGTCAATAGTAACTCAATAATTTCAAATAATTAAGTGTAGTGTATATAAAGTGTATAAACATCAATTCTCAAATAGTTTCCCAACTTTTACAAAATACCAGAATTTTAGTAAAAAAATACAACTTTAAAGAGCTTTTGAAACATAAATTCATCATTAATCAACATCAAATCGGATTTCTCAGAAAACACAAATCTTGTGAGGGACTGCCCTCCTAAGAGCGACAGCTGGCTTCGCCCCCTCACCACAATTCAAAATAACATAAATCTCAAATTCAAAATAAAACAATACCCAACATTCACCCAGCATAACATGGTCTAGAAACCTTTCTGACCTTTGCCGTGGCCGCGACTAGGTTCAGAGCCGTCAAGGAACTTATGTCCTTAACGTTGACCCATCGGTTTACCAGTCGGTGACCCCGGCTACCTGATGAATATCCAGTCAGGGCTCTATGCTCCCACCTGAACTGGCCCTCGTAGAAATCAACACTCAGGTCCACCACGCCACCTCTAAAGGCTGACCCGTGGGGACCCACTACTGCAGTAGTCGGGCTTTAGCCCGCAGTCACCGTCCAAACCATCAAGTAGATATAGCAATAATACAATCGGTATAAATCATATCACATGATCCTTATCCATGACAAGTATTCACATATCAGAATTAAACATTATTTTCCACAAAGCCAATGTCAAAAGCATAACAATGCATAATACCAGTAAAGTCCAAATCCATGATACCATTCCTATACCATGAATGAAAACCAATTCCACAAACAATGCTGATAAAATATTTTAATATGCTCGCATGGTTTCACAAATCATTCCAAATCAAAGCATATGTAACCATAAAAAATAAACACATGAACCAAATAATTTAATCATATAAACATGTATTTTTCACTATTTAAAAATACATATAATTATACAAAATCATGTATATCAATACGATCGTCATGACATATCAACGGCAAATAAATAATAATAAATATTAGTATATTTCAATAATATACGCAATTAAACATAATAAAATGAAATAATTAAACCATCATTTCCAAAATACTAGCCATTAAATAATTATTTCAAAATAATAATAATTAAATAATTATTTCAAAATAATAATAATTAAATAATTATTTCCAAAATAATAATAATTATCCAATAATTTAAATAATAGCCACTATCAACTCACTTGGTCTCCCTTGGTTTTCTTGCTAGACCTCGAACTCCCTCCCAAGCCTAATCAACACCTAATAGGAGAACATAATAAAATAAATAAATACGACAACTAAAAACATAATTGAACCCAACAGAAAATACAAGAAATCAATAACCGACTCTCTAATTAGGCCCACTCACTCCAATCCGTTAAAACACAATCTTGCATAGTTAAACTGGTCTCTAATTGCATTTAAATAAACCTAATTTAGGCTAGACTATTCTGAACTAACCTCAATTCCACTGAACCAAGCTCAAATTCACTGAACCAAACTCAATTTCACTGAACCAACCTCAATCTAGGCAACCAGCCTTGAACCAACTCCAATTCTTATACAAAATCTGTTGAACCAGCTTGGTTCAACGGAACCCAAATTTTTCCTTGAATTGGTTCAGCCCAACATCCAAACCAAGCCCAAATCAGTCTAAACCCACTCAATTTAACCAAACAATCCAAGTCCAACCACACTCAACTTGATTTGATCAAACTTAGACCAAAATCAATTCAATTGAATCCAACCACTCCAATTCTCATCCAAACCCAGCTCCAATCCATTTAATGAACTTGACTAAACCAAATCAAATTCTCTTCATTTGATTTGATCAAGCCCACTCAACCAAATTAAACCCAACTCAATCAATTCAATTCAACTCAACCAAATCAATTTGGCTAAACCCAACCAATTCCAATTCAACCATCATCTTTAGCAACTTAACTATCATAATCATCAACTTAATTAACCAAACTAAATCCTAATCTCGGTGCTACATTAATGCTAAAGAAAAACCGAAAATCTCATCCTCCCTTTCATGCAATTTCATCATGTTTATAAGGGTTTTCTCAAAACAATTTCAAACACTCATCATCTACAATAATTAAACATGCTTTTCTACTCAAATCTATCATTTTTCTTCATCAAATCCACCAAATACACATATATGCATGCATACATACATTCATTCATGAAAAATACACCAAGAAAAACTCTTACCAAGCAAGGTCATCTCTCCGGCGATCTCCAATCCTCCACCTCAAATCTCCCATTTTTCTTCTCATTTTTTTTTTCTCGGGCTACTGTAGCAGTATGAAGGAGAAGAAGGAGATGAAACCATCAAACTCTAGATTTTTCTCAACTTAAGTTTTCTGCCTAAATTTACTATTAGTCCCTGAAAATACAATCTCTTACAAAAAGTTCCCTAAAAAGTTCATTAATGGTCCCTGAATCATGAAATAGTATTTCCAAAAGATCCATACAAACTATCCAACAGTCTCTGAATTATAACACAGTATTTCAAAAAGATCCCTGCTGCCTTACCTTTCAGTCCTTGGTTTTCAGAAACATTTCATGTCCATCCTTTTTCTATTACTCTTTAACCCAAAATCTTTTAAAAACTTTCACATTTAGGTCCTTGTTCTTACCACATGGGGTTTCTCAACAAGATTGCTTTGTAAAAAAATCTTACTGCAACTGTAGTAATACCTTCAATACGTTTTCCAACAGGTATCCAAAAGTTCAGGGTATTATAACTTCACTATGGAATTCTTGAGTCTGGTGATCATAGGATGAGAATTTCCATGATAAGAAGCTTTAGGCTCCAAGTTAGGGGTTCCAAGAGTAGGAGAAGCCAGAGGAGTGGTGGTGGTGTGTAGGGAAGCATTAGATAAGGCACACTCAACATATAGTACTGGTTCCACTTGTGATGTGACTGAAGAATGAAGTGTTGGATCACTTGGTGCCAAACAGTCAGACGAAGACAATTGTGATACTGGAAGCTATGATGTAGCATTTAATAGTGAGTCTGGGTAAGAGCAAGATGAGGATTGGTAAGGTGGATATAGGAACTCAAGTTCAACAAACTAAACATGTCTAGAAACAAAAATACAATGATCAGAAAGACCAAGGCATAGAAAAACACTCTGAGTGAGAGAATAGCCAAGAAAGAGATATGGATGAGATGAGGAGATAGTTTGTGAGAACTTTATGGATGTAACCACGGAAAACAAAGACAATCAAAGACTCGAAATTTGGTGAACAACACTTGTTTGTTGAAGAGCTTTTGGAAGGGGGACAAAAAGGATAGGTTCTCCTTGGGCATTCAATTAATGAGATACGCAGCTGTGGCAAATGTATAGGACCATGATTTTGTTGGGAGAAAGGCACGATGTAATAGTGTAAGGCCGGTTTCAACATGTGTCGGTGGCGATGTTCAGAGTGGCCATTGTGTTCAGGTGTATGTGGTGGAGTAGTAAGATGAGTGATGCCATTAGTGGAAAGGAGTGAGTGAAGAGCGACATATTCTCCTCCATTGTCTGTAAACAAGGTTTTAATGTTAGAGGAGAAATAATTTTCAACAAGAGCTTTAAAGGTAATAAAAACAGAGTAAACTTCATATTTGCTGTTGAAGGGATATAACCAAATATATTTGGTAAAGTGATCTACAAAAATAACATAGTATTTATAGCCATCAACAGAAAGAACATGTGAAGTCCAAACATTAGAATATATAACATCAAGAGGAGCAACAAAGGTAATAGAAGACGAAGCAAATGGAAGCTTGTGACTTTCATTAATATTGCAAGAAGAACAAGAAAAGTTTTGAAAAGTAAACTGAGAAAAAGAAATATTAAACAAAGACAACATTTTCTTAATAAATTTAACTGAAGGATGACACAAACGACTATGCCATTGCAAAAGGGAAGAAGATGGCACGACAAATGACAAAGCTGAACATTGATTGGTGGATGAGAGAGAAAATGATTTGGTTCAGAGATAAACGGTATAATGGCTTTGACCCGTGACCATAATTGTCCCCATGTGACCGTCCCGCACCTGAAAGAAATCATCAAAAAATGCAATAGTCACATCATTAGTAGCAGACACCGAGAATAAATTCATTAACATAGCTAGAACATGCAAAACTTTATCTAAAATAAGTGTTGAAGAAGAGATGGGTATGTATATAGTGCTAGAGTAAGCGATGGAAAGAGATGTACCAACACCAAGTACTAATTGTCAGGGCCATAATATGGATAACGCAGAGAAAGAGAATGCTCAGGTCATTGGTGATTGGAAGTGAAGCACCAGAGTCAAGTATCCAGTCTAATGAAGTAACAGGCGAATAATAAGCAGTCATGTTACCTTGTGGCTAAGACCGCATTGGTGGGCGACCTGGACGAGGAGGAGGTAGAAAAGCCTAGATAAATTGCGGTATAAATGAACATTGGCGAGTAGAGTGATCGACTGTGCCACGTATCTGACAATTAGTATGATATCTTAGCGGTGTTAACCTAGGTGATGCAGTAGGTGGACGAGCCCCCTACTGTACTGGTGAGCGAAATGATGGAGTTATACCTAGCAGTAATGATCCATGGACCTGAGGTAGAGGATTCTAAGTAGACGTATGTTGGAATCCAAAGCGCGAAGGTTTAGGGTGTGATGAACTAGTGGAAATAGTGAAAGATGTGGCAGGAGCAACCTGATGAGGATTTAGAAGTTTGGCTGTAGCAGGAGAAATTGATTGAGGATTCAGAAGCCATAATTAAGCTTCATAGTTGAGTAGGATTCAAACAGTTTGTCGAATTCAAGAGATGAATCTCGAACTTGAAGAGCATGAGACAAATTGGAGTATGCTAGATCAGGCCCATTTAGAATGTGGATTGATAGATCATCAAAGTCAACGTGCTTGTTGATAAATGCAAGTGATTTAATACAGGTTCTGATGACTTGCATATATTAGATAATCGTCTTAGTACCTTGTGAGAGGTCAGTAAGACAACTGCGAAGTTCCATGATACGGCCACAAGACGGGGAGGTATAGATTTATCCAAGGTTTTCCAAGCATCACGTGCAGAGGAAAATGATGCAATAAATGGTACTAAGGTAGGAGAGACTGATCCAATGATGGTATTCAAAAGCAATTGATCTTGACGAACCCTAAGTGCAAAAGCCTGATTAGGTATAAGTGTAGTTGAATCAGAACTTGCAACAGTAGTAAATGGACAAGGATGTGTGTCATCAAATAATCCCAACAGATCATACACAATTAACAAAGAGTTAAATTGGGCATGTTAGGCAGTATAATTTGTAGGAGTGAGTTTGAGAGGAGTCTGAGCACTGACAATGATGGCAACGAGTAAATGTTGCTGGTCTTGTGAAGTGGAGAAGATAGAAGAAATTGAAGAGACAGTGACAGAAACACTGTGTTTTTGAAGATCATACATGATGGTAGTACAATTGCTAGTAAGATACAAATGAAGTACAAGAACTTGATATGTATTTGTCTTCTTAATAAAGACCTAAATATTTTGACAAAAAAAAAAACATAAAACTAAAATAGAAAGAAATAAAAGGAAATTAATAAATGTGGTTTTTTTTTTTAAAAAAATAAACTTCAAATTAGGGTTTCAAACCCTATTTCCACCAGTGAAGGTTGATGGCAACTACATGGATAGGCGTATCTATGTTGATGATCACTGGATCTTTGTTAAAGATGGCCGGATCTTAAATATGAGATAAGGGAAGACAAGAAGAAAATGACAGGATGTTGTAGATGGCCAGCGGCGCGGGTGGTGATGTTGCTAGTGTTGAAGGAGGAGGAGCCTTGGACGGGTCCGGCCGACAAGCGGCATGAGGATCTTGATTTGGTGTTACCCTCTGAAAAAAGTCTGCTTGGTTGGAGGTAAATGGAGGTAAGGTAACGTAAGGGTTTTTAAAAACCCATGTTTAGGAGAATGTTTTTTTTGGGAGGTAAGGGTTTAAGGGGTTAGATGAAGGTTTTAAAATCTCTATTTAACCGCCATTTCTCAACCCAAGTGGTGGGTTAGAGAGGTGTTGGAGGAACTTATTTTTTTTGGTGGACCAAAATACTCTTTATATATTTTTTTGGACCAAAATACCTCTCAACAATAATGTTTACTTTATCATAAGTTATTTTATTTTATTTGTTTTAAAAAATCAAGCATTTATTAGTTGGTAGTTAATATTGTCAAACTATATAGTAATGTTATTAATCTAAAAATGATATTAATTAATTAATTTCATTCAACAAAATGAAATCTTATAATAATCAAGCGAGAGATTTATGTAAACAATGAAGAGAATTATGTAAGTTTCATGTAATTTAGTAAATGAAGTTATAACTTCGTCTTTTATCCTAAGGGTAATTTAGTAATATTATTATATAACCTTACCTCAAATCACCTTCCAAACCAAATACAACAAGATTTTAAAACCTCCATTTATCTTACATTGCCCCAAGCAAGCAAAGGTTTAAAACTTTCTTTTACCTTTAAGTACTATCCTTGTTGTGTTTGGAGATTTTGAAACCTTATTGTGTTTGGTTTGAAAGTAATTTGAGCTAAGGTTATATAGTAATATTACTAAATTACCCTTAGGATAAAAGACAAAATTATAACTTCATTTACTAAATTACATGAAACTTACATAATTTTTTCCATTGTTCACATAAATCTCTCTTTTGATTATTATAAGATTTCATTTTGTAAAATAACATTAATTAATATCATTACTAAATTAATTAACATTATTATATAGATTGACAATATTAACTATCAACTAATAAATGCTTGATATTTTTTAAAACAAATAAAATAAAATAATTTATGGTAGAGTAGACATTATTTTTGAGAAATAAACGGTGTTTTTGAGATTCACTAATAAAAAAAAAATTTAGAATGTAAAGGATATTTTGGTTAAAAAAAAAAAAAGTTACTCAAAACTTCTGTAATCCATCACTTTGGAGGGTTGAAAAATGGAAGTTTTAAATGGAGATTTTAAAATCTCCATATGACCCTCCAAATCCTTACTTCCTTTAAACCTCCACTCAAGTAAAGGCTTTAAAAACCCTTATTTTACTTTATCACCATTTACCTCCAAAGAAGTATACTTTTTTACTTTACAGACCTTTTTCTACTTCTATCCAAACAAAAGGTGACAAAGCCTTTTTAGGGCTCTGGTACTGTATGGAGGAAAAAATTGATTACAAGTGTGTGGGTATTTAGGTAATATTACGAGTGCACGTGTAGGAGTAATAATAACCCTAATATAATAACAATAACAAAAGCGGCCATGCCAACCAAAGCCAGACCTTTGCCGTTTATCCCTTTGTCCCAGAGATCCACAAGAGAGAGCTTGCGCTAATGGCTTCCGATTTCCAAACCATTCCGATCATAGGTTTCTTCATATCTCCTTTTATTGTTTTAATGTCATGTAAATCTTAAACTTAGTTTGTGCATATCTAGACCTTTTGATTTGCTCAGTTACTACTTTTTTTAAAGAAAAAAAAAAATCACGAACATTCTAGTTTGATTGGGTTTTTCCATACTTCACTTGAAAGGTTGATCTTTGCTTGATTTTCCAATCACTGCTTTTTTATTTTTAGAATTTTCATATGGGTGCTTGTTTGATTTCCAATCACTTCTATATGGTATCATGTGAATTCAGTTGTTTCACTGGTGTAATTGTGTTGTTTCACTTAAAATTTTGATCTTTGCTTTAATCCCTTGCTACTGTCTTGCGTCATGGCTTTTTATCTGTTACATAAATTCATTTCTTGCTTGTCTTACAATTCTAACATCATTTTATTGTTATTTCTTTATACCAATAGCCTTCTGCATTTATATTTGTTAGAAATGGGCTTCAAACTGATTTCTTTTGCCTTGAAAGTAGGAGTTTTGCCAATGCTTCATGGTCAGTGCCCCTATAAATTACACAATAATGCATAATGAATTAGAATTGAATATAGTAGTGATTAGATTTGTCAACTATTAAAGGGCTTTTGGTCTAGTAGTAATGGCCCATTGTGAAAAGTGTCTTTGGGACTTTCATTGTCAAGGGTTCGAAATGTGCAGGACGCAGTGGTGCCAAAAAAAGGTCTCGGCTGTGGGAGCGAGCTTGCAGCCTAGTCGCTGCGTCTGCCAGGTGATTGATTGCACATGAGCTGGACAATCAATTCCTGGTGGTGCGCACACCTTAACACATGGCTTGTCCATTTTGTCAAAAAAAAAAAAAAATGTTAACTATTTGATTAGATGCACTACTAACATCTAGATTCTACAAATTTGTTTTCTATATTTTATAAGTATGTGAAGGTTGCTATTGTGGTAGAGTAGGGGACTTGAAACTCATGGTACTTGCTTGAGCAAATTGGTCGGGCGATCAGCTTGGAGATAGTTTCATGAATCTTTCAAAGCCTTTATTGAACTTTATCTTCATAGGATAAAGCTATGTTTCATTAAGTGATGGAGAGCCATTGTTTGTTAATTAGATGCACTTAATCGTTATTATATAACCTATTCTCTCATGCTTCATTTTGTGGTGCTTGACCTTGTTATGGTTGAACTTTTTTTGCAAGCCATTCTGCTATTGAATATATGAAAAAAAATTTGCTTTCCACCCGCATGATGATCTTCATTTGTGGTGGAAAGGAGTTCTTGACCCAATTAGTCTTGCTTTCATCCTATAGATTGCTATTGTAGAATTTATATACATTATAAACTTTGTATGAGTTCCTCAATGACAAACTCTTGTTTTCTTCCAACTTTCTGCAATTGTGAAAGTTACCTGGTTTATTTTGCAACTTATTTCCCTTTTGTTTCAGGAAATGTTCTCATTTCTCCCTTATTTTCATAATTCCTTATCTCATTTGTTCTTGTCAAATCAGATATTGGTCCTCTTGTGGATAAAGCTGATGATCCAAAGATGGCAGAAGATAAACAAGTATTGGAGGTTGTAAGATTATTAGATGAGGCATGCAAAATGGCAGGCTTCTTTTATGTGGTACATCTCATTATAAACTCTGGAAATTTCTTTAACCTGCATAATTTCATTTTAAGTTACTATGCAATTGCTTCTATATGCCTCAACTTCAAAGAGTAAATTTCTTGATTTATGGGAAGGTATAGAAAGTTGTCCTCATAAGAGAAATATTTGTGTTTTGTTTGTTAGTAATGTTGAGTTCCATATTCATCTTCAATCTGCATGCTTTCTGATTGAGGATGCCTGATTAAAAATTTCAATTGTTGAATTCTGTGTTATTGGATATATATAGCAAGTTAAGCCATTTTGAAGTAGTCTTGATCATACAATGGATGAACAATATATTTTCTCTTGGAGTATTTTAATTTCAATTTATCCACACTTCTTTTAAATCCAGAATTGCATAGTTTCTTCAAAATAGGAATTCAAAACATGATTATTGAAAAAATTGGGCAGGCATAAAATTCCCAGAATTCATATTAGTCATCTATATTGTTAATTCATTGGCATGCTATACAGAAATATAATCATGCTTATTACACATTTTGATAATCTCAAAGTAAATCCTACACATTGTAGCTTTATTATGTTATCTGAGTATTTTTTTAATGATCTACCTTTTGCAACAGAAAGGCCATGGCATTCCTTATTCATTAATTGAGGAAGTTAGAGAGCTAACACATAAATTCTTTACTCTTCCATATGAGGAAAAGATCAAAATTAAGATGACACCAGCTAGTGGATACAGGTACATTCTTCAGGTTATTTCTGAATTACATTAGCTTCTAAAGAAGCTTATTGAGACTTCAGTCATTTTATTGAGATTTTGTTACACAGAGGATATCAAAGAGTTGGAGAAAATATCACAAAGGGGAAGCCTGATATGCATGAAGCTATTGATGTTAGTAGTGTTTAACTCTCATTATTGTCTTCATCCATCCAGTTTTATGTTCATAACTTTGTCTATACCACTAACGTTTTCTTATTCTTTTACTAAGAAGATTATGATAGCAATTTTTTTTTCTTTTTATATAGTGTTATAAGCCAATGAAACATGGAGAATACGGAAATCTTGGCACACCTTTAGAAGGATCTAATTTATGGTATGTTGTTTCTATGCCCTCCATCAATGTACTTTTGTGCAAACACTGACAAGTGCAGTGGTCAGAGATCACCACGGACACAGACACGGCGACACGATAATTTCTAAAAGTTAAGGACACGGGTATAGTAAGACACGGCTATAAAAAATATCATATATTTGTATAAAATATTTATTATAAATATAAATCTATATATTTTTCATGTAATATATGTCATATATTTACCTATAGATTAATTTGGTGATCTTGTGTATTGGGAAGTAATTAGGAAATATACATGGGTATTCTAGAAAAATCATTCACAAAGCGCATGAGTGTCAAGAATATCTGACACCGTATCTGGTGGTGTCTACAGTGTGTCCGTGTCAGACATATGTACGACAAGCTCCCCAGAGTATAGGATATCACTTATTGTCACTTTTGCTAAATGTTGAGCTCAACACAAGCCATTTCTTGTTCTTTAACACCAAGTCTTTTATTTATTTATTTTGGTATAATTGTATCTTGATCTCTGCTTTAAAGTTCTAGATTGACTGCCACAATACTGACAATTGTGTAACATTCTGACTTAAGCACTACAATCTACTTTGCTTATTAAGTTTTGGTAAAGGTTTGAGCAAATTGCACAGCTTTGATTTTATTACAATTTTGTATTCCAATTTATGCCTCCTCATGTATAATGTTTCTAATGTATGTAATTGAGACCTTGTAATAAATTTAATGAATGATGCTACATCCCAAAATGCAAATGAGATAAATTTCTAACAATGTAGAGGTCTAAATGTTGGTTTCAGAATCTTGCTTTGATGGGTTATTATTAGTTCTCAATGTCATGTTAATCCCATGCTCATTGGTTTTAGAATCTTGCTTTGATGGGTTATTATTAGTTCTCAACGTCATGTTAATCCCTTGCTCATTTTTCTGGCTGAGACATCTTAGAGCAATTGTGCTTATACAACTTGCCGTACAAGCAAATAATAGCTTTACTTTGGAAATTATGATGACTGAACATGGAACTCATGAGTTAGAAATTGTAATTTGAATTCATTTTTCTTGCAAAAATATGCAAACTGGAGGACTAAATATAGCACAATCTTCATTAATTTAAATTTTAGTGGCTTCTTTGTTACCCAACAGTGGTGCCCCAATCATCATTTTCCTCCAAAATTACTCAGAACTTTGTTTGTTTTTGGAAACTATTGAAGAGACTGGAAACAGAGATCTGTAAACGAAATGATCAAAATAAGACAATAAGAAGCATCTCTCTTTTTCCTCATTTCCCATGCCACCTCTCTCTTAAATGGGATCACAGATTGTGTATTTCCCATGTGATATGGTAGATATTAGCTGTGGGATCACACTTCAGCTGACGCTGAATTAAATCCTAGCATGGTATGATCAACATTGATTTGTAATTTGGATCTGATGCGATTTGCAGTTGGCCTAAATGGATAAAATGCGATGATCTGTCAAATGCATGGTTTTCAAAATTCAATCGAGTTCTTGAAAAGTTAATAATCGTGAAGTGCCAACGGCCTCTTTCCCTATTGGTACCAGATCCCTTGTGTAAGGTGTTTATTTTGGGAAAGATCTGAGATCGAACCCTAAAACCTACTCAAGGTGAGAGCTGAGATATTAACTTCACGTGCACACCCCTGACTTTCCTGAAGTTAGGGCGCTGGTTGCCTATTTGTAAACAAAAAAATAATCGTGAAGCGGCCAGTTTGTTACAGATGGAAGCTTACTGTGAATGTTGATGTGTTTGCGCATCAACATTGTTTATATGTTTCATTCGTTTACTTTTTGACTTGTTCTGTACTTGTTAGCCAATGGAGATCTCTGCGGGATTATTGTTTGGCTGATTTTTTTTTTTGGTAGATTGATGTTCAGGTTTTACTCTTGTTATACATGATAATGTGGTTACATACTAACAAGGCAGGCATAATTTAGTCTTCTCCTGCAGGCCGGATAATCCTTTGAACTTTAAATCACTGATGGAAGAGTATATTGACCTTCTCAAAGGTTGATATTTGATTAATGATAAGTCTTCTCTATCTCCTATACCCTGATTGGATGCCTATTAATTACATACAATCATTTACTTTTTTCTGTTGTATCAGACCTTTCAAGAAAGATTATGCGAGGAATTGCTTTAGCCTTGGGTGGTCTACCGGAATCATTTGAAGGTGAACTGGCAGGAAATCCCTTTTGGGTAACGCGATTGATAGGTTACCCAGTTTTATCAGATGCCAAAAGATCAGAAATGCAAGACAGTGATGTAGGATGGTAATGCAATGTAAACTCATTCTTGTTGCTATATACCTGGAAAATGTTGACATTTATCGTGGCATGGCCTGATTGATTCTTCTCTTTTCATATGCATGCACTATAAACGAACCAGTGGAGCTCACACTGACTATGGTATGATTATTTATTTTATGATATTTATAACTATGATTTTGAACCCCATTATCCTGCTGTCATTGATTTGTAATGAATCTCTTAGTGAGAAAGTTTAAGGATATTTCCATCTTTTACTCTTCAAGAACCTATCAATCAATCTGTCACTCTTTTGCACCTGTTGGTGTTCTCCATTAACTGGGGAAGTTGTGGGTTCTTATGCCTTAATTGCAATAAGTACCCACAGCTTGACTTTGAAGTGCTGTCCACTGCCATGAGCTTTCTTTTCTTCCGCCTGCTTTGCCATACTAAAAAGGAACAGATCTAGTCATGACTTCTATAGGATTAATCAGACACCAGTGAATCTCCTACTGACTCCTCAGAGTCAACCAAGGAACCAAGGGAGAGGATTTATGAAATATATATTTATGCACAAATTTCCATAATTTAGGTTATCATCCTTCTAATTGCATTTGTTAGCATCTACATTGGCATAAAAGTTGATAAAATTTTGAAAATGATACAAACTTCAAAGTTCTCTTAACACATATTAGATATATTTTCATCTTATTTAATTTGTGCTATGCATTCTCTATTCAAGTTCAATTGCTCTTTTTTTTTTGTGACTGGAAATTTCTTTCATATAGGACTGCTGACGTTGGTCAATCAAGATCCTAACGTCAATGCCCTCCAGGTATATTCTGTACTTAGAAAAAGTTATGCAGGTGTATTAACCCTTGAAATTTATGTTCTGCTCCTTTCCTCGATCTGTTCCGCATTTCTTCCCAGCAATGAATCCATGTATATTATAGCTTTTTTTAATGATATCATCGCACCTTTCAATGTGCCAATGTGGCATATGAATTTTTCTACTCTTGAGGTTATTAAACAATATCAAAGCTGAAGTCTTGGCTACATAAGAAATGCTACAATTGTTAGTTCCTTTTTGTATCTAGAGCCAATTGTTCAGTGTTCAACTGGTTATAATTTGCATGTCTGATTCTTGATTTACACAGGTATATTCCAAACTTCACACAAGAAATGATAAATATTCTGAAAGGTTTGCTAATTTCTTCTATCACTTGCCATGTGTGTCTACTGTTGGAACAACTTCACTTGTATGCAAGCTTGCCATGAATTTTGATTAGATATACATACTTGTCCCATTAAAATGATCAATATTCTTATATTCTTTTATAATCCATGAATGCACGATTATTGTCAACGTCGAACCTCCCTGGCCAATTGATTAAATTTTAGAAAGATTTTTTTTGTCTCCTACTTGATGATCATCCTTGTGAATGCATAAACTCTAATATTGTCACAAAATCTGTTGAGTATTTGTAGATATATGCTTGTAATCCCTTTTGTTTTATCAAATTTGATAATACAGGTGAGAAATCGAGCTGGTGAATGGATATCTGCCGTTCCAATTCCCGGTACTTTTGTCTGCAACATCGGCGATATGCTAAAGGTTGTATTCTAATCAATCAATAAAACCTTTTTTCATAGGCTAGATGAACAAAACACTCATTCATCTTTTAGAGGAACATTACAGATTTGGTCAAATGGAATATACGAATCAACTCTACATCGAGTGATCAACAACTCTCCGACTTACCGTGTTTCTATTGCTTTCTTCTACGAGGTAACGCCTCGTACCTTTTTTTCGCCGACATTCTTATGATACTGTTCTTATATTTGTTATGTTATGTCTGTAGCCGAATTTCAATGCTTGTATAGAGCCAGTGAATTTTTGCAAGGAGAAGGTAAATGGAGTTGCAACAGTTGAGAAGGCCGTCTATGGAGAGCATTTGGTTAAAAAAGTCCTCACAAACTTTGTTATGTAGTGTTTGTTAGCAATTTTGTGGTCATTTTCACCTTTTCCTATTCAAGTAAAGCCTTAATAAGTATGTTTTTATTATTTATTAGCCTCTCAAATGTCAAGATTTGCATAAAATTACTTTTCACTCCCTCATTTTTGACTATTACATATTGCCCCTTGTTTAATTCTGATCTAGTTTTCCATCTCTTTATATATATATATATATATATATATATATATATATATAGGATGCATCCTCTGTCAACGTTCACAAAAACGTAATCTGTGAATGTTGATATGGGCCGTTGGATTTTAATTCAACGGCTGCACACTGTTCTGTGAACAGTAATATTGTGCACCATTTATAAGTACAATAAAAAGTGGGATGTACAGTGTTTTGAGTTGAACCGTCCAATCAATCTCAGCATAGTGACTGAATTAATCACAGTCATCTAACCCTATAAAAAGTACTGTACATTATCTGCGGATGACTCTACGAACGTCCGCAGATAATGTTTAGCCATATATATATATATATATATATATATATATAAACACCCATAACACCCATATTAGGTATTTGATACACTGGGTTTTTAAGTTCTTGGGGGAAATACTGAGTTTTAAAAAAGGGTAAATATTTCATAGCAAATATTTTTTTTAACATATAGACTATAATCATTTGCCTCAACGACCGAAGTCTTGTCATGCACTCTTTTGGAAAAATTCACATCAAAGTCACCATTGTAGAATAAATAGCTTGCGTAAATTGGTATATAGGTTAATAAAAAAAAGGTCAGATTTGGAACAACAAAGATAGATCCACTAAATTAATTTTGACATCTCTACTATAAATGCAAATGCAAAAATTTATTGGTGTTTAGTTTATGTAGCATAAATTATTTTGTTGGGACATTAAAGCAAGAAACAAGCAATTCCCTACATGCATGGGTAACCATATTTCTGTTTTTTATTAATTTGGGAAATATTCATAAACTTTAGGCCTCTCATTTGGAGAGAGAGGCACCACTTCCAGCTAATTTTATGACTATTCAAAGGTATAAGAATCCAACCTGTTTGTACCTTTGTCTTGCATTAAATCTTCATCTATGTCTAGCTTTTTCATCTCTGGAATAAATAAACAATAAATAAACAAAGGAAAAGATCCAAAACTACAAGTAAGTATGTACAAAGAAAGGACAAGTATGCTACCTTTTAGCAAATTATGATGGACACTCTCCAACTGATTGTTTTGGATTTCATGCAATGAGTTGATCTATTGCATGTGGAAAGGGTTTACTTGGATTAAATTGATTTATTACTTTTATTGTTAGTTTGGAGATGAAAAAAAAATTGTATAAGAGATGATGACAAGTCAATGTTTTTAGAAAAAGAATATTGAAATCTTAGATCTACACCAATCTTGGTCACAATACAACAGTTGAAACTAAAGTTATGAAAGCCCTTCTTAATGTGAGAGATATGTGCTATAATTGCGTATATATTTCATCTAATGCTTGCATCTTCATCTTCAATTTTCGACATTGCGGTAGTTAGATGCGGATGAGAGTTTAAATATATATGAGCTATTATGATAAAACTCAATTAATAAGATTTTTTTAAAAAATTTTACATTACTTTGTTAAAATTGTTCACATGTTTTTCTTTTTGTTATTTGCAAAACAATACTCAAAACAATATAGAGTTAGGAGACTTGGTGTGAATTGTTATTAAAGCCTCTGACTTTATGTGTATCTCTCCCATCACTAAAAGCCCCTGAGGATGCCTTTACACATCAGTCATCACCCAAAACTCGATCAATCTTCTGGCAAGTTTGCTTTGTGTAATTTTAAGGATGCCTAATCATCAATTGGATTGCATACTTGCATCTCAATTATGTTATTTTTGGCTGCTTAATTACTGCCCTTTTAGCTTGTTCTATCAGTTCTCACCTTTTTATGTTTTTTTATCCACTTTTCATTAAAATATACATAGTAATAATAAAATTAAAAAAAAAGGTGAACAGAGACCACAACAAAACCAATCAATATCAAGCCTCAATAATACACCTTTATTACCCTCACAAATAGAAACAACTTTAAAGTTTGAAGTTTAAAACACCCTCCCATGTTCACAAATAAATAACTTCAAGTAATAATGAAATAAAAAAAAGGTGAATAAAGAATATAAAGACCACAATAAAACCAATCAATATCAAGCCTCAATAATACACACCTTCAATACCCTGCTGACAAGTCACAAATCCAAACAACTTCAAACCACCCCCATGTTCACAGAATCACAAATAACCAAAACACACACTCTCCTTCCCCCTTCTACTTATACCTTCCCACTCCCCCATTCTCTTCTATTCATTCTCCTTCCAAAAGGGCCAAACCATGAAACAAACTCACCTCCTCCCTCTCCTCCTCCTCCTCTCATTCTTATCCTTCTCCTATGCTATCGACATTGGCATCGGCATCGGCATTGGCGGCTCTCCCAGCCCTGCCAATCCCCCTTCTGCTTGTCCAGCACCCTCTTCTCCTCCTCCACCTCCACCACCTCCACCTCCACCACCTCCACCTCCTCCACCTCCACCTCCACCACCTCCACCTCCACCACCACCACCTCCACCTCCACCACCACCACCACCACCACCACCACCTCCTTCAGACCCATTCGTGAATGAGCTGCAAAAACGCGCATACTACGTGATCCAAAAGTTCAAGAAAACCATAACTTCAGACCCATTAGGAATAAGAAATTCTTGGAACGGACACAAAATCTGCAAGTACAAGGGCTTCTACTGTGAAACACCACCAAACCGCAAGAACACACCCACCATCGCCTCCGTCGACTTCAACGGCTATCATCTCGGCGCTCCTACAGTCCAAGGCTTTGTCGATCAACTCCCAGACCTCGCTATCTTCCACGCCAACTCTAACAACTTCTCCGGCTCCTCTCCCCCTCTCAAATACCTCAATTTCTTCTACGAGCTCGATTTCAGCAACAACAACCTCACCGGCTGTTTCCCTTACAACCTCCTCAATCTCTTCAACCTCACATTTCTTGATCTCCGTTTCAACCATTTCGTCGGCGAAGTCCCTCAGGCTGCTTTCAACCTCAACGTCAGCATCCTTTTCTTAAACAACAATAACTTCTCCGGCTACATCCCGCCCAATCTTGGTGACTCTCAAGCTTTATACTTAACCTTTGCTAACAATAAGTTCACTGGACCCATTCCCAGTTCCATTGGCCGCACTTGTAACACTCTCCTCCAAGTGCTCTTCCTCAACAACAAGCTCTCTGGTTGTCTTCCTTACGAGATTGGCCTTCTTAAGAAGGCCACCATCTTCGACGCCGGCAACAACTGCATTACTGGTCCAATTCCTCTCTCCTTCGGCTGCCTTCGCTCCATGGAAGAGCTCAACTTCGCTAATAACCGTCTCTACGGCACAGTCCCTGATGAGCTTTGCATGCTTCCTAAGTTAACAAACCTCTCTCTTTCTGGGAACTACTTCAGTTCACTTGGCCAGAGCTGTTGGAAGTTGCTGAAGAATAAAGTCTTGCATGTTGGGAAGAACTGCATTCCTTGGTTGCCTGATCAGAGATCAAAGGAAGAGTGTGAAAAGTTCTTTGCAAAGCCAAAGCCGTTTTGCCCTTTGAATAAGTACATTCCATGCAAGCTGCCTTTGGATCAGAATGACAGTGCGCTATCTTCTCCGGCCGACGGTGGCCGCAGCCGGAGACTCTTGGGCTTGGGGAGTATTTATGATACTCTGCGTGCACGTTAGAGTCTGTTTAATATTAATTGTTTTCTTATTTATGTGCTTAATTTAGTTCGTTGTTCTTGTTCTTGTTCTTGTTTTTGATGTTGTTTATATATATATATATATATATAATTTATGTTGTGCTTCCCAGTAAATAAAAAAGTTGCTGCCAAGCACTTAATAAAGTGCATATAAATTTTTGTCGTTTTGTTTGTGTGGATGAAACATACATATCTAATCTGATGACCATGTTTGGTATATACACTATTTCCCTCTCCAAATATCTCATAATATCTTGTAAAAATAATAATAAATTAATTATTATTTGCCCATAAATATTTGTTATTGGGTAGAAAAGTAAATATTAACTATTAACTATTTATTATTATTAATTAAATCATATTTTCATTAGCTTTTACAAAAATTTTCTTCCAACTTATTCTTTGAAAATTATTCTCTTAATTATGCATTTTAATTCAAAAAAAAATTCACTTAAGTTACATATATAAAAATTTAGAAACAACCATTTCTTAATAATTTATTTGCACTAGATCCTTTATATAGGTTATTCATATTTTATTGAAAAAATATATTTAAATTTTAACTTACGCAAAGTGAGGATACAAATATGTTGAGGTACTAACTTTGTATATGTCCACAATATTACCATGTGGTTTATCCATATTTTGGTTACAAAAAATACTTATATTATGTTAGAAATGTAACTATATAAAGTAATAATATAATAACTAAAACTAATATATATGTATTAAGATGTAAAAGCATTTGGATTCAAACACAGATGGTTTCAAATTAAGTTCCCTTGGTTATGGAATTAGGCATTGTACATACACCTACATATGTAAAAATATATACATTAAACCGTAAACTCTGAACTTTATAATATATATATATATATATATATATTAAGCTATGTGAACAATTTTGGAACTAGGAACTTGGAACCAGGAAAGTTCAGTCTATTTCAAATGGATAATTTCTTATACTTATTCTGATTAATAACTCTATTTATAAATAAGAAAAAAAACCTATGAGGCTTTTTTTATTAAAATAGTATTTTTTTTAATTATTCGTATTTCCGTAATTATTTACATAAATGCATATATTTTATTTTTTAAAATATTTTTTTAAAAGTTAAAGGTCCCACTATTTTTTTTAATATTTAAATTTTTATTTTTAAAAAAATCAAGTGCCTCGTTAGTTTTTTAATATTAAACTTTTATTTTTTAAAAAACTAGGGTTTCAGTAGTTTTTAAATTAAAAAAAAACATTCATGCCTTTATAATTTTCATTAATTTTTTTATAACTTATTTTTTTCCACTTCGACTATTTTATTTTTATTTTATTTCTACTTTCACTAATTGTAACGGACTGTTAATCATTTAAATAAATAATTTTAATATTTTTTAATAATAACAAAATATTAAATATTCAAATTGATCAAGATTGAGTAATTAGCAAAGCGTAGTGAAAGCTTGTTTTTTCGTCAAGAGTCCGTGCGGGCCTTGGTTAGTGTTTCCCTCAACCAAAGTTGTCTCCTTCTTTCGTTTAGCATGACAAGAACATAAATTTTGTTAGTTTTAATGTTAAAAAAATAAAATAATTTTGCAAGAAAATAAAAAAATACAATGACAAAATTTTTATTGATAATTTTTTTTCTTACATAAATACTTGTGTGCTTTAGAAAAGGGATTTGGAGGGTTTATATAGTTTTCCACCTAATAAATGGATAGTTAAGATCAATTTTATCCAATAGCTCTCATGGGGTAGGTGCATATACCACCAATAATTCATCCCAACAACCCACAATAAATAAATTATAAAAAAAATTAATAAAAATTATAAGGATTTGAATGTAAATTTTTTTAAATTTAAAAAACTACGGACCCGCAATTTTTAAAAAATAAAAGTTTAATATTAAAAAATAATTGGCTTTGGTTTTTTTAAAAAATAAAATTTAAATATTAAAAAAATGGTGGGACCTTTAACTTAAAAAAATAATAAAAAAAAATAAAAAATGCGTAATTTTATAAATAATGACAGAAATGCTTATTTCAATAAATAATTTTAAAAAATCATTATTTTAATAAAAAAGCCAACCTAAGAACAATGAGATGGTAATCAATTAAATGCAACTAGCTATTAACTTTCAAACATATATAATATATGATGCCTTGATGGCACTGTGCCACATGTGATTTAATCATTGTGAGACTGACGTAACTTCCACAGTTTGGAAGGGAACGGCAATTTGATGAAGTAGCTAAATAGAAACATGTGAACTTGTCGGATAACAAACAAGACTAAGGTACAACAACATCATATTCATATTCTCTATTTCAGTATTTTATGTCATCTTTGAGATCACATGCAACAGTTCCTCTCACTCTTTTCTTATATATATATATATATATATATAGAGAGAGAGAGAGAGAGAGAGAGAGAGAGAGAGACATGTATTTATGTATGTATATATATGTTAATTCACCCTTTCTGATGATAGTTAAATATTTACAAATTATTGTGAGTTCAAAAAATAAAATGGTTTGATTATACTTATTTGAAATTAGATTTTTGTTATATAAATTTGTGTTTTTTTTCAACAAATAATTTTTTTAAATTGGTTAACTGACCAATAACAACTTATAATTTGGGAGAAATTTATGATATTAATTTCTTCTAACTAATTATAATAAAAAAATAATGACAATTATGTGAGTTATATTTTATCTTTAGTTTAATTGGTACTATAATTATAATCTAGTGATTAAGACATTTAACTTTCATGCATGTGGTCGATTTTGATGTTATGCATAATTGAGGAGTAATAATTGATAAAAAAAAAATAGTACTATTATATCCATGTCTTTTAATTAGTAGTGTTTATTTTTATTTTCTGCATAATGTTATCTTAATTTGACCATATATAATTTTTTCTTTCGTAGCCTTTGCATGACAAATTAATATTTATAAGATTTAATGTTCAATCTTTAGCTTATCCAATTAATTAAAAATAAAAAATAAATCAATAAATTATGAACATCACTTCAAAATTGAAACGTATATATAACAAGAACTTCGGTGCTATTTATACTTATGAGTGGATGATGCATGGGGAATGCATTCATGAAGTTCTCTTTCGTCATTTTCAAGCTAACTTATGGCACTAATCTAATCCATATGTCGGTAGCAAGGAGTTGTTTCCCAGTGGGATAATGGACGTCAAATTCTCATCATTTGTATTTTAAAAAAAAATCAATTAATATTTATCAAAATAAATACTTTAAAAATTTATTTAATATATTTAAATAAGCTTAGAGTGTCTGGCCACATTCTTCATCAAAATTTTCTACAACATTTGTTTATTTCAAAAAGATATATTTTGGGTCTCCACAAGCCTCCTGCTGTTGGCAAATGGTTTACTTGGACAAATGGGTAAGTCGATCCGATTTGGATCAAATTAGACCGGTTCTTGGTGAATAATACATGGGCAACCAATTTCCCTAAACTAATTCAGAATAGCCTTCCTAGATTAGGATCGGATCACACCCCTATTCGTCTTGAGGTTGGCATGCACTACTCCAACCCGAGACCTTTCCGCTATGAAGTGACCTGGAGCATCACTGAGGGTTTCAATGAGCTAATGCATCAATGGTGGTCGGAATTAACACCTATGGGTTGTGAGGCGTTTAGATTTGCCAAAAAGGTGGCTGGGCTTCGGGTGAAACTGCGGCATTGGGCCAAGTTTTCCTTCGGTTCTATTAAACTTAAGAAGCTCAATTTATTGCAAGAAATGGCGGCTTTGGACATTGTTAAGGGAAACTAGAATTTTAACTCTTGAGGAGTCTCGTCAGGAGCTGTCACTTTTGGAAAAGTTGGGGGAGATTCGCAAACAGGAAGAGGTTTACTGGAAGCAAAGGTCTAGGCTACAATGGCTAAAGGAAGGGGATGAAAACACAAAGTTCTTTCATGCGGTGGCTAATGGACGTAGAAACCGGAATTTCATTTCTAGTGTTCTCCAGAATGGTATCATCGTGGAGGACCCTCGCGCAATAGGCAGCGTCTTCACGGCGCGCTTCCAACAGCAGTTTGGACACAAACGTACAACGAGATTCAAAGTTAACTTTCAAAAGTTGTTGGATAATAAGGTGCAGATTGATCTCTCCCACCTAGAAAGATTGTTCTCTGAGGAGAAGATCAAAGGAGCGGTATTTGACTTAGGCGAGCACAAAGCTCCGGGCCCATATGGTTTTCCTTTGATCTTCTTTAAGCAATTCTGGGATACGATTAAGTTTGATCTCCTGCAACTATGCCAAGATGTCTATTCCAGAAGAGCCAACCTGAAAAGGATCAATTCGGCGAATATTGCGCTTATTCCGAAGATGGAAACCCCTGAGTCTCCAGGAGATTACAGACCCATAAGTCTGATCAACTCTGCGTTAAAAATTCTCTCAAAGTTGTTGACGACACGGCTGGGCAATGTTATTAATTCCTTGGTGGACACGAAACAGACATCCTTCTTGAAAGGAAGATGCATTCTGGACAACATTGGCACTGCCGAAGAGTTGATCTTCAGTATCCATAAGCGAAGGCTACCGAGGAATATTTTGAAAGTTGATTTTGCTAAGGCTTTTGATCTTGTGGATTGGGACTTTCTTTTTGATTTACTGAAAGCGAGGGGATTCGGTGATAGATGGGTGGGATGGATTCAAAGCATCTTGTTCTCCTTTAAGGCTTCTATCCTTGTTAATGGCTTGCCGAATGGTTATGTTCGCTATCATAGAGGGTTGCGACAAGGGGATCCGTTATCACCCTTGCTTTTCGTATTAGTCACAAATGTGTTGAGTTCGATGTTTTCACATGCGCTAAGATCTAAGGTCTTGGTCGGTATGCCATTAGGCAAGTTTGGTAGCAGATGCAATCTGCATTATGCGGATGACCTTTGGGTGTTAACCACGGGCAGACTTGAAGATCTAAGGATTGTGAAATTGATTCTATATGTATTTGAAGGTATGACTGGCCTCGAAACTAACTTCTCAAAAACATGCTTGTATTCTTGTAACTTGGGTGGGCTTCCGCAGCAGTCCACTGCTGATACATTAAATTGTGCGATGGGCACTCTTCCAGTTTGTTACCTTGGTATGCCCATTTCGGGGAGAAGGCGTAGAAAGCAAGATTGGGAGGGGCTTGTTCTAAAAGTCAGAAGAAGACTATCTTCTTGGAAAGTGCAGCACCTCTCTTTAGGGGGTCGACTTACTCTGGTAAACTTGGTGCTATCGGCTCTCCCAACCTACTGGATGTTCATCTTTAAGTTACCATGCTAGGTCATCAAGGATATTGACCATATTAGAAGAGATTTTTTGTGGTCGGGAGTGGATATTGAACATCCGAGGTGTCGGTTGGTCTGTTGGAAGAACATTTGTCAACCTCGCGACCAGGGCGGTTGGGGAATTTTGGATCTTCATCATTTCAATCAGGCTCTATTGGGAAAATGGTGGTGGAAATTCTTGACAGATCCTAAGTGGTGTGGTGTGCAAGTTATTCAATTCAACTATGGCATAACTCGTTGGAACATGTTTCTTAGACAGACGGTGTTATAACCAGGTTTTACTGTAGATTAAACTAGCCCAATAATGTAGCAATATGTTACTGTAGCATCACGATTTTCTCTTAAAACCTTTCTTTTTCTTTTCTTCTTCTTCTTCTTCCCTAGTTTAGCCGAACCCTTTCTTCTCCCTAATTTTTTTCTTTCTGGCGAGATTTTCCGGCGAACCAAGTGTCCTCTTCCTTGAACTTGGTAAGCTTGGATTTATTGTTTTATACCGTATTTTTCTTGTATTTTTCTTGTTTTTTTAGATAAAAAAACCTTGATTTCTCCACGGATTTGCTTGTTTATAGGCTTCAATTGAAGCCATTGACTTGTTGTTCATGTGTGAGAATGCTTGTGATGAAATTTCTTGATTTGGTGTTGCAAATTTGGAGAAAATCATAGTTTAAGGGCCGGTTTTATTGTAGCAATTCCGAGGTTACTGTAGCACCAGCAATCTTTGGTTGTTTCTTTGATTTCTTTGGATTAGAATGAAGCTAAAACCCCTAGAAATTCATTGGTAACCTTTAAACATAGTTTTGAGCTAATCCTAGGATCGAATTAGGGTTGTTTGTTAGAAAACTTAGGGTTTTTCTTGTTTGTTTTGTTTTTGCTAATTTTTGTTGTGTTTTGTTATGCTTTGGCAAGGAGAAGAAGTCCTGGCTCGAGGCAAAGACTTAGCCGAGGAGTAGCTTGCGAGGAAGACAAATTGCCGATCCTGTGAGTGGAATTATTTAGCATAGCTTTATTAGAAGAATGCCAATAGCTATATATATATGCATATCATGTTTCAAGTAAGTTTTATTGATTCATACTTGTTTGGTATTTTGGCTTTTGATTTGTTATCATGGAAATTGTGATTGATATATGTATCCATGATTTTGTGAAATCCTTATTTTGTATGAAACTTGAGATTTGTTGTGGAAATATTTGATTTGGTGAAATCCTAGGCTTGAAACAAATTTTTAATTGTTGAAAGGAAAGGATTTCCATGTTGCTTCTTGTGTTAGGACTTGCAAATTATTTTTTATTAAAAGTTTGGGCTTTGCTTATATGTTTATCTTGCCCTCATGCAAATGACCGAGGTATTATTGATTTATGATTATGGATGGATATTGTACTCCGAGTGGAGTTATGTTTATTGTGGTGATTTGTTCTGCTGATATCCTACTGCAGTAGGCGGTCTCCACGGCCAGCCTGTTGAGGTGGCGTGATGACCGGCTGATTACTACGAGGGCAAGTTCATGTGGGAGTGTAGAGCCCTGACTGGATATTCATCGGGTAGCCGGAGTCACCAACCGGTGAACTGATGGGTCAACATCAAGGGCATGAGTACCTTGACGGCTCTGAACCTAGCCATGGCCACGGCGAAGGTTTAGAGAGTTTTCTAGACCGCGTTATGCTGGGTGAGTGTTGCGTATTGTGCTGATTTATTAAAACCATGTTTTGTGGTTTTGGTGTTGTAAACCCTAGTTGGGGTAAAAAAATGGTTTTCTTGGTATTATTATGTTATTTTAATCCTTTTAAAGACTTCTATTATGTGTTAATGTTTCTAAACTAGTATTATTTTGGTAAAACTTTTATTTTGATGTTTTATTATTGTTATTACTGTTGGTGTATTTCTGCTAAAGTTGTGCTAACCTCCCCTCACTGAGTAACTTGAGTTACTCATCCCTCTTTCTTCCTCCCAGTTTGTTGCAGGTAGTAGGTGTGGCTGTGTGGCAGCGTACTGGCCATTTGCTACTATTCTATCTTCTATTGTATTTCCTTCAGTTCATGTATGTTGTTGTTGTCATGGAACATATTATAAGACCTATGGATCTATTAGTGTGTAGAAAACTTTGTTGTATGATTTAGTATCTAAATAACTCTCAACTTTCATGTAATAGCATTTCCTACTGTTGTTAGTGTTGTTTTCTTGTGTATTTGTGAACCTCTATATTTTTTTGTATCCTACTGTTGTTGTTGTTGTTGTTACTATTGTTGAATTCTAGATATATTGATCAGCCTTGCAGCATCCTGAGGGTTGAGTGGCGGGGTATCCCTCCTCGGGATTGCTGCAGCGATTGTCGCGTTCCGTGGGCCCGCGGGCCGGGGCGTGACAGACGGGCAGGATTTCATTTTTCTAGAAAGGAGTTTCTAGTTGTTTATCGGCCTTGAGAGGGTGTATTCAATTTGATATCAATTTTGGTACCGAAACTCTTTTCTGGAAAGATCGTTGGCTTAATGGTAGGGCGCCCATGTATCTATAGCCGGAGGAATTTAAAGTTTCACAGTTTGCTAGTGGCACAGTTCGGGACCTTGCTTCGATCTTAGATTCTACCCCTTTTTTAGGAGATTTGGATATTTTGCTTTTCCGAGATCGATTGTTTGCGCTAATTGGTGGGACGGAGGATAAGAAAAGGTGGACGCTCACTGCTGATGGTTCCTTCTCGGTGAAGTCTTTTTATAATTTCCTTAATGATGGTGGGACGCGATGCTCGTTGGCAAGGGTCCTCTGGCGTAACTCTTGCTTGAAGAAAATCAATATTTTCAATTGGCCTATTTGGCAAAATAAGGTTCTCTCACTTGAGAATCTGGAGTTAAGAAGGTGTAATAGGCTTCTGACTGCAACATGTGTGATGTGCCATTCAGGGATCGAGTCTGTTGATCATCTTTTCCTTGTTTCCCCTTTTGTTAGACAGATATGGGGCTATTTCATGAATCTTCTCCAATTGCCCGATCTGCCACTCTCATTGAGCGATCTTTGGTGTTCCTGGCGGACACTTGTGCGACCTTTAAGAAGGGACATTGGGGACTTAGTTACAAATTCATTTGTGTGGTGACACGTCCGAATATGCGTGTAAACCTTAAGTGCACGGGTGTCGAAGTAATAATTACCCTGGTGAGTGGGTAGTCGAATCCACAAGGAACGGAAGTATTAGTATTAACCAATTCTTAGTTATCTAGTCAAAATCAATGGATGTGATGAAATGAACTAATTGCAAAAGAATTAATAAACAAGCAAACGGGCAAGAAAAAAGGTAAAGGAGATCTCAATCAATAAAGATGAGGTACCCGAACAATGCTCCCCCTAGGATCTAACATGAAGCTCAAGATTAACTAAATGCTTCTAAACTGAGTCTAATGGGTCGAGGCAATCCAAGCATAACCGGCCGTTACCTCCAAGCCACCGGCACTAGTCCCCTACAAGGTTCCGGCGGAGAAATCGCTCGATCTCAACACCTCAAACCCCATATAACTACAATACGCTCTAGGGACACCTAAGAGTGAAACCGATTCCTAAAGATAGATCCAACCCTAATTCCCGGCGAAGGATTCCTAACCCCCTACAAGGTCCCGGCGGAGAAATCTCTCAATCTCACGCCTCACACCAAATATGGTTACATAGAATCTAGGGAATACGGAGATAGGAAACACTCAATCGGAAGGGAAATGGGACACTCCACTATCTCATGACTCACCATCTCAACCCTCTTTAACCTTGAAGTTCTAACTCTAATGGAGACCTCTCTCTCATCAAAGTAACAAATCATGCAAATCCAATCAACCACAAGGATTAATAAAACAAGCAAGCAATGAGAACACAAGATTAAAACTCAAATCAACTCGGATTTAATAAAAACATAAAGGAAATCAATACAAAAACATAGATCCTAGGGTTCACATGCCCAAATACCTACTAGGGTTTAGCCCTCCATGGAGCAAGTTACAAAACAATGGTGAATATAATGAAAAGGAATGAAAACCATGAAGAAAAACCCCCTTAAATTGGTGATGATGGCCTTGATAGGTCGCCCAACGTCTTGAAGAATCCTTCTCCGAAGCTAGGTCGCCGACGGCTCCCTCTATACTATGACGGAGAGAAGATCGATCAAAGTTGGTGATGGATGCCCCCCAATATCGCCAAAGACCTCCTCCAAAACCCTAGCCGCCTTGCCTTCAAAGTGCTCGCCAAAAGCCTCGCAAAAAATCCCCAAAGAATAGGGCAAACGGCCTATTTAAAGCCCAAAACCACGCCTGTCACGTGCCCCCACGCGCCCATGTAGATTTTCCACGCGCCCATGTGGGCTGCAGGAATTTTCGCCTGTCACATTTTTGCTACAGTAAAATTGCTGCTACTTTGCTACAGTACTTTTCACAAAACGCGGTCCAAACACTCTTCTCTTGAGGCCACATGTCCGGGCACACGTCCATGTGGTAGGCTATAAGATTTTTCTTAATCGACGCATCTTTGAAAGGTCTTGCAATCTTCATAAAGAGAAGGAACATGAAGATGTGGCTGCCTTTGTGCCCTTCCAATTAGTCAATTGACTTGAATCCTCTTGGAAGTTGGCACACATCTCCACGTTAATGAACTCCTCTCGTGTCTTGGTCCTTGAATTGAATAAGAACTCCCAACATTGTGTCTTTATAGCCTATCTTTGCTTTCTTTTTACTCTTCAAGGCATTCACAACCTATATGCATAAAAGAACACCAAATACACAATATAAGACATAAACCATGATAAAAATGATGCTCAATGCATGTAAAACATACATAAAAATATGCCTACTAAAGCACTTATCATGTGAAATATTTAGCTTGTTAGAAATGATTGCATCTTTAATGCTAATATTTTGCTTGCACATGTTGTTATCTTAAAAATTAAGCGTATGCCTTTGTCTTGGTATTCAGCAGCTGCAGAGAGCCCTAAGGTGAAGCTAGAAGATTCCATCTCGACTATTCGGCAAAGCCTTGAGTGTTTGGGACCTCGTGTGGAGGAGTTTGGTGGGACCCCACCTACTAAGGAGTTGCAGGGTCAAAGCGTGGGCTAGTTCTCCTTGGTTTAGAGGGGGAAGGCATGTCCCCTCGCTCGAGCTTTAGACTCTTTTTTTCTTTCTTTTTCATTTGGGTCGTTTCTCCACTTCTTGTGGTTGTTTTTGTAACCTCCAAGCTATAGAGGGTCTTTATCTTTAGTTGAAGTGGTTTATCCACCTTTTCAATATATATATATATATATAATAATTAAATTTTCAAAAAATTCTAAAGTTACAAAAGGATTTTGGTTTAGTAATACCAATCACATTGTATAAGGTTTAGTTCATCGGACTTTCATTACTCGTGTTCAAAATGCACAGAAATAATGATATCAAGGATTGTTAATTGTGGTAGTGAGCTTGCAACCCTATGCATATGCCCTTAACTATATATATATTTATATATTAAATGTATTTGTAAAAAACAATTCCACAGTTCTTTGATACTCAAACACAAATAATAGACTTTTTTTAATTTAAATTGTTCATCCATCTTTAAAAAAAAAATTACAGAGGAAAACTTTTGACAATTTTCATGTAAAATAACAAAAGAAATTTATATTTACTTATTTGCTGGCTCCACCACCGGTTTTGGGATTTATAATGGGCTCAATACATATTTAAGCGTGACTTATACATTTTGTAAAAAAGAATTATGTAATAAAAAAGGTCCTTGTTGCTCTTTCTTCCTCAACCTCATGCTTGACTCCAGCGCAAAATGACAGTGAGCCAGCCACAAGCAGTAGCAAGTGAGGCATGAGCCTATAGAAAAAAATTTCAAAGGTGTTGGTAGATAGTAAATCAAGAAGAAGACTAAAATGAGATTTTTTATTTATTTGAATTTGAGGGGGAATGGGAACAATATGATAAGTAGAGAATCTTATCCACCATTGCAGTTTCTCATCTCTTACAAGCATCCTATCTTTCTTTATGTCTTTGGATGACTGTGTATTGAGTGATCAAGTCTCGTTATTTCATGTTTAATGTAAATACTTTATTTAAAGATGAGTATTAAAATGGCTTTTTTTCCCTCTGGATTCTTCTAAAGTTACTTATTTTTTTTATTTGTTTATTTGGCTTTTCTGTCTATGCATACGCCTTTCTTCTTGTTCTTGGACGGCCACTTATAACCTCAAATTCTGTCGGCAAAAATTCTCATATTCCAACTTTAATTATTATACTAAATACATATTCTATTTAATTAAAAATATCTTAAAATAACTTCAAAAATAAAAGAAAAAAAAGGAGAAAAATAAGAAGCTAATGACGCAACGACCTCTTAATCTATTGTCAGGCTTTGGTAAGATGTTCATATCCTGATGAGTGGATCTCATCCCTTTAATAAACATTAGCCGTTGGTAGGGGTGGACATGTGCCGGGCTGGGCCGGGCCATGTTCGGGCCAAATTATTTTGATCCAAACCCGACCCATTTGATTGTCATTAGGCCCAGGCCCAGCCCAACCCGACCCAAAAAATAAATAATTTTTTTATGAAATAATTGAAATAACTAAATAAAACTACTACTACAACCCCTAAAATTTTTTCAAACATTTTAAAAAAATACAACATAAGTATTATAAATGTTTACTCTTTTCAAGCCTATTATTATTATATATATATATATATATATATATAATTATATATATTATAAATAATATATGATATATATATATATATATATTATTTATTTATTCGGGTCGGGCCGGGTCGGGTCAAAATTAATCTGACCCAAACCCAGCCCGAAATTCAATCGGGCCAAAACATTTGAGCCCAAACCAGTTTTTTGGGTCAACTTTGTAAACCCAGGCCCTGTATTTTTTGGGCTGGGTTCGGGCCAGCCCATGGGTCGCCCGGCCCATGTCCACCCCTAGCCGTTGGTAATTTAATTATATATATATATATATATATATATAAATTAAAATTCAAAACAGAGTAGATTCTCTTATGCTTCAAATCTCAACAATCGAGTATGTGATCATCTGCTAAATCGTCTGTAAACACCAAATTTTGATCTACTAGTAAGCCAAGGACTGAGCTTCCCCTTCCCGTGTCAACCTTGTGGTGGTCGTGGTGACCTGGTCGAAAGGATTTCCTTTTGTGCTACAATTTGTGAAAATATTAGGTGAGTATCTTAATGTTGTTATGAGTTTCAAGATTTGGTATTCTTCATTCATTCTAGAGATTATAGGGTTCATGAAATCCCGGATATAGTAATTAATAGGGTGTCAAATGTCAAAATTATTGCATGATTACTCGAAGAGATAAATTTCAGAGTTTTATTATTGAAAATATAAGAAATCCCTCTTCAAGTTCAAGGGTATTATAGGCAAAATTTGGAGGAGAGTAAACTAAGAAATTTGTATAGTTTGATGTTAGATAAATACCTGTAAAATATCAAATTTTTTTGCATTTGTAGTTAATGAGATATGCCTTATTTGTGTAGTTGTGTGACTTGTGGCAAATGATATTTCTTTGTAGAAGATTGATGGGCAATTTTCATGGTCTTAGAGGTTGAACTAGGCAAAGTGCAAAAGGAGAAAGTTGTTTTGTTGTTTTGTTTTTGTTAATTAACTATTTGTTTTTAAAATATCATGTTATTTGAAGATACATGTTGGGAGATATGCATATTAAAATGGCTTCCATAACGGTTGGATAATAGTAAAAAGTCATAGCAAAACCCTTAGGTACTTGTACTTAAAAGCAAGTAAGTGTGATCCCTCCTGGACAATAAAATATGTTAACATGAGGAGGAACATATTTACTAGTAATATCATCTGCAATCTCCTAAATCTTTCCTCGAACCAATCATATACTTTATTGAAATAGGAACCTCTAATCGTGATATAAGAATTTCATCTCGGCTCAAGAGCACAAATACTAATTTTCAACAGATATGTAATAAAAAGTTCAAAACTTCTTAACCACTTGATTCTATTTTACCCGAAAATATGAAATAACAAAAAAGACGGAATTTCTTCTTTGTGAAAGATAATACCAAATTAAGTTGGCTCATCCGTCTTTCTTTATGTTGAACATTAAAGGAGTTTTGAATCTTCTCTTCCTTATTTTTTTTATTTGATCTATTTTTTTTTTTTATGTAATGCAGATTTACTCTTGTTTTATTATTAATAGAATATACTATTAATAGAATAATAGAATAGAAATTCTCTTGTTGAGACCCCGTGAATCAATTTAAACCTTAGATTCATACTAGAACCACGATGATATTGAATAAAGTCCCAAACTAAACTCAGGTTTTTTAAGTAAGAATCCTTTGATCATCACTTATTCAATAAATATTCGAAATACCTTGACTTTTTCAAAATAGGTCCGAGTCAAATAACAATGATTCGAAGCAAATATAGGCCCACCTACCATCCACACCAGAATAAATGGAGTTTTTCGAAAAAACCTCCTAGTGGAGGAAGACCTCTTAGGGATAAGAGACAGGGGGCAAAAAAGGATCTTTCATGTGTTTCAACAATTCACGTTCTTTACATTTCTTCTTGGCTTCTTGGCCTGTAGTAGGTATTTGGTTTACTGCTTTGGGTAAGGTCCAAAATATGGAATAAACAAATGTTTCCACGACTCTACTGTCTGAATTTACCAGTTAGCAAAAGTAGGTGACCATTCAAATTGATCGTTGTGAAACATAGATATATCATAGCCCTAATTAAGATGACATTTGGCTGGGGGTAATATTAGAATACCCCTGGAATTTGAACAAGATAATGTAAATTTATCATGTTTGTCGCTTAATGTAGAAATATTACATCTCCGGAATCTTGAGCAGTATTATCAGGAATGTGAAATTTTTTTTTCCATTATCCTCTTTAAATCTAATAAAATCACGAAAACATCAAAAGAATTTTTCATGTTTTTTCTTTACACACTTGTATGTAAATATATTTATTGAAATATTTAGTTGGAGATAAGAAAAACATTTGAGATTATATAACTTTATTTCAAATAATTAAGTTTTGACCTAATTAATATTAATAAAATTAAAATTGTACTTTCTCTTAATAATGACACATATTGATTATAAAACAATTTTGATATTTAAAATTTTGATATATTACCCACCTATTATTAGATAATTAAAGGTATTTTAATAAAAAAATCAATAGATAATATAAGATTCATAGCTAACCAAATATTATATTGTTACATCCCAACTACATTATTGCATTTGTCAATTAAACATACATATTCCCCTCAATATGAGTTGTAAAATCACAGTAATTCTATTACAAACAGAAATGTAAGATTCCTTGAACCAAATGACCTTTAAGTGTCTAGTTTTCTTATAAGTAAGAATTTTGTGATTTGGAAAATTATAGGTATGTAGGCAGAGTTATGCTAAATTTAGTGCTCAAGGTTGTATGCCCCATTTAGAGTGGATAATTACTGCTATACTCTTATAAGAATCTATACTTGGAAGAATAGAATAATAGCTTGACGTTTTTGCATTTGTACACTTCTAAAATCTCATTTTTGTAAAATCCTTGCTTATTGGCTTCTTAACCTTTGTAGTATCATCATTGTCTTGAAAATTTTCTTGCATACCCTTGAATATTTTAAATTTCATATTGTTGGTGAAACTAACAAGATTTCTTCCGAAGTAAAAGGCATCCCAAAAGGCTTGATTTAGTGTAAGAACTGGAGTTTCTGAGCATTAGTTAAATAAGTAACACCATATATAAATTCTAGTATATATATAAATAAAAATGTTAGATGTTTTAACTCTTTCTAATTTACTTGTTTGATTATTGTTGTCTATTTATTTATTTCCTCAAATTATGCATTGGCTATTTACTAGCTTAATTTTCTATTTAATTATTTATCAACTTTTTGTACTACTTTTATTGAATTATTTATTTATTCAATTAGTTGATTATACTTGTTAAGTATTGAATTGTGAAGTCTACTAATTATTTCAAAAATAATTGGATTATTTTTATTAAAAAATGAGATCATAAAAAATTACTTTGTAATACTCCTACTTCAATAAAGATTTGAAAATTTGTGAATTTTATTGTGATAAATATTTGTTTACTTTTGCAATTAATGATATATCTGATTTATGACTTTATTGATATTTTGGACACCAAGTTATTTTGTTATAATTATTTATAGTCTTCAAATAAACTATGCAATAACATTATCATTAGGGTCAACCACTAACCATGTCCACATACACCTTCGTAAAGATGAAACTATAGTTTTGTATTGCTTTATCTAAACGATAATGGCCGCTGATAATTTAGCTCGAGTCACCTAAAATAAATAAATAACCTATGAAATTCTAGCTTGGGTTACCGAGTATAAATAAGCATGTATAATCTCAATTATTTTTAGTGGCTTACTTATTGGGTTGTTAAGCTTATAAACTTGTATGTATATTTTTTTTCAGAAATAAGGTATAGGTTTGTAAATAATGGAGTACCTAGAGTATTTTTGAAATAAATTAAGTTGTTATTATTTTTCTTGTTATAGGCCCATGTTGTAGGCCTTCAATCTTTTATACTTTGAATCCGATAGATTTTTATATTTTTAAAATTTTATAATTTTCTAGAGTTTTATGGTTTTGTTATATGGGTTTTAAAATTTTGCATGTCTATTTTATCTGATTAAAACAGATAAATCACTGATTTATTAAAACAGATAACCGAACATGTCTATAGGATTCCGGTTATGTGGATGTACAACCATTTGTTTACGATTCGGGCGATTGGATCAAATTCGAAGCGTGACAAAGACACAAATCGGTTGAAATAGACGGAGGAAGAATTTTTAGTGTCAGGATGGTCCCAAGCGATTTTCTGAGAACTTCTAAAAACAGGATTATATTTAAGAAAGCCCCTAATTAAAATACCGTAAGTAACACGCAAACCAAAAACCAAGAAGCGGTTGTATCCTCATAGTACATCACGCACATCTTCAAACATCTTCAAGGCACATGCATGCACATATGAAATACGGTAAGTTGGAAACCACTTTAGTTGATATTGAAGGAGGGAGGTTAAGTCAATTTGCTAATTCAGATGATTAAAGGATGATTAATTAGTATTGTTGGTATAAAAGAAAATTAGCAAAGTCAACTATTGGATAGTCCAATAATATGACACAAGAGTGTCAAGGGGAAAGGTAAGGATTTGAATCTTTTTCCCGATAATACTGTTTATGCACTATACATTTGGATCTAATACTATTTTTATACTGTTTACGGGCCTAAATGTGGGTCTCATATGGGAGAAACAGTGATTTCACCCCTCTAAAATTAATTTTTTTTAAAAGTTTGTATGTCATCGTAACTGGTGTACCTCTTTATTTGTTTATTTTTTTAATAATTTCTTAAATAAAAAGTACTTATCAACTATTAATAAAAAAATAGCAAATAGACCATCGATCTCACCATCTCAGTGGTTAATTCATAGTAATAGTGATTATTTTCTTCTTCGAGATCATTAACATCACATTAATCACGGCACAACAGGTAGAGCCACGCAGTGATGGAGCCAGCCAGCCAGGGGGCCGAAGAGGCCATGGCCACCCTTATTTTACACAAATTAATGGCTATATATATATATATATATATATATATATATAATTTTTTTTAAAAATATTTAAAAAAGTTAATAGTTTGGCCTTGTTAGCTTTTTACAATCTAGCATGAGGTGGTCTCATGGTTTTTTATCAATTATATATATATATATATAATTTTTTTAAAAAATATTTAAAAAAGTTAATAGTTTGGCCTTGGTAGCTTTTTACAATCTAGCATGAGGTGGTCTCATGGTTTTTTATAAATTAGCTACTATAAAAAATTATATTATTATAAATTTTGGAAAATAAATTAGAGATCCCTGATAGTTTCATAACATCCCAGACATATCCTCTGATATTTGAATTTTCTAGACAGACCCTCCTTTTCAAGTACATTTTTTTTTCCGTCATGGCAACTTACTCCGTTAGTTTATTATATATTATAACATGTACTCCTTGTTTTATATTTATAGTTTTTGTTTAACATTGTGTGTTTATGTGTAACTACATAAGTTTTCACTTAATATGTTATCTTTTCTTATTTAATATTATGACTTTCCATTTAAAATCTTACATTCCTATTTAAAATCATTTGTTCATGTGTTCCTCTTAAAAAACTAAGAGCAAATCTTGTCAATATCAGCTACCTTTATGTCAACATCAACCAATTTATTGTCAGAAGGTCTAAAAAGTAACATATCAAAAAAAGGAAGGACCCTTTGGGAAATTCTCAAAGTCATGGAGTTTTTCTACGAATACTTTAACTTCAAAAAGACTATTTATTCATTACCAATAATTTTTTATGAAATTTACATTTAGTAGTTAGAGAACATTATTGTTATAAAAAATTATATTATTTAAAAAATATTTGTTAAAATATATTACTCTATCATAAGAAAAATTCTCTTTTTATTTGATACCCTCAAAAAAAAATTCCTGGCTTTGTTACTGAAGCCACCTATTATTTTATTATTTGATAACTATACTTGTGTAAGATTCGCCGTCACACTGGACTAGCTATATTTGTGCACACTTCTGTCTTTCTTAGCTGTTAGGCAGCTCATCTTCCAAATATATAAATATATATATATATATATATATATATATATATATATATATATATATATATCGGACTTGATGTGCTCTTCTCAACAACACATGAAGGTAATTTTCAAGGGCTTCTAATTTGGAAAATTAAGTTCAAGGATTTGTAGCCATCCAACCAAGATTGGACTAGGCGTGTACTCTAATCAACAACACAATTGCTGGTAAGGAAAACCCTTTAGTTCATTAAATGGGTAATTAATATGTGTAGATGCATATGGTCATATATAAAGGAGGCCAAGGGAGTTCCCTTCGCTTCATCAAAAAATTAATATCACAATATAAAGAACATATACAAAGCTTGATATATAACAATGGCTAAGTATACCGTAGCTCTTGTCTTGGCGGCCGTTCTTCTCTCCTCTGCTTCCTCTGTGCTTGCCGACTCTGGCACTGCCACTTACTACACGCCTCCCTACACTCGTTAGGGCCCGATAATTCCTTATTATTAGATTTTAAATTAAAAAATATGTTCAGAGTTGTTGTTAGATCATCATATAATGATTATTATTGATGTAACTCCTTTTTTGAAATTGGAATTTTTTTATAGTAAAAACAAAACATGCATATAAGAGCAAAAAAGCCTGCATAATATTTGTTAGATTTAGATTTTGATCTAATAACCATGGCATAAGTATCGTTATATTTTAAATATAGGGACCTCAATGCAAAGACTCTCTTTTCTTGTTACTGTGAGATTTGCCTCCCTTTAGTTTAGTGGTACGGTTCTATCACTTGTTGTGAGTTGTATAATTAATTTCTCTTGTTGTGAGTTATATCTATATGTTTCTCTATTGCCTTAACTTGCATGATTATAATATTCCTCCTCTTTGGCTAATACATTATCATATATGCATGCATGTGCAGCATCAGCTTGTTATGGGAACGAAGACGAAGGAGTGATGATCGCTGCTGCGAGTGATGTAATATGGGACAACGGTGCCGCATGTGGCCGGAGGTACTCGGTCACATGCACCGGTCCGACGAACCAAGGCGTGCCACAACCATGCAAAGGAACCAGTGTTGTTGTCACCGTCGTAGACTATTGCCCTGCTGGTTGCCAAGGTACCATTGACTTGTCTCAAGAGGCTTTCTCCATCATTGCTGATCCTGATGCTGGCAAAATCAACATTGACTTCACCCAGTAAGTATATATTGTTTCATATTTTACCATATGTACTAATTAATGGGTTAATTTGTTTGATCATAAAAACAATATTTACTTATATCCTATATTGTTTATTAAAAATTAACTGAGAATTTTTTTAAAATTTAAATTATCATTTATCAGCTCTTCATTCATATTTAGAAACTATAAAAAATTAATTAATTTCAGTCTGTGTTTTCGTAAAATTTATAAATTAATTATTAATTATAGAGGTAAAGTAAGTACAAAAATTCTATAAAGTTTCATGAATAATTAAATATGATTTTTGGAAAGATATATTAGTAATTACGAGTAAATTTTTTGGGGTATTTTAATTTGAAGTAGTAGTATAGTATATGAGAAAAGGCAAGAATCAAGACAGTGTTTAACTTGCTTCATTTGGTTAATTTGCAGGGTCTAGGGTGGAGCGCTATAAAAGAATGATTAATCATCTATATATGGTTGACATCTTCTAATTATGAATTACAAGGTTTTAACTCAAAAGAAACTATGTCTTTTATGGTGGTAATAAATAAATAAATGTTTCCCTTATAGTGGTTATTTCCGCTGTGGATTTTGTTCGATGAATGTGCGCACAATGAGATAAATGTTTTTTTTTTAATCAGTTATTAATTAATTTGAAATTAGACTCGTTTTATTAGTTGCGAATATTAACTAACTCTCATTCAAAATATATACCTCAAATTTTTAATAATCACAGTTTAGAAAATATATTTCATACTTATCACTATAAAACAAAGATGTTGGGACTATCTAGGTTACTTACATAAAGCTTTTACTTTCAGTATTGCTTTGTTGAGAACCAAAACATTTCTGCTTGCTTTATTACAAAAAAATATATATATTTCAAATATTCCGTTTTTACCCCACTTAACTTATAAACTTTAACTTCTAAACAATGTATCTGCCTCTCCAATTTCAAATTACTACAGTTTTTACTTTCATTAACTAAAATGACATTATCTGTAAAAAAAAACATACACCAAAGATCAGATCATGAATGTGCTTAATTAGTTCATTCATAATTAAAGCAAACAAGTAATGGCTTAATGTCGACCATAATGTAGATCTATAGGAATACCAAGGGAACTCTTTATACTTTTTTCCAAAATCCTAATTTTAGTGACAAAGCTATCATACATATATATTTTTTATAAGGCTTATATATGTACTAATAACCTCTTCCTTTTAAGAACTCACCAAACGACTTTCTTAGGTACCTTATAATACACCTTTTTTAAACCGATAAAGATCACATGCAAATCTTTATTTCTATTTGAATTTCTATACTTCTACATCAATTATCTTAAAGTAAAAATTTGATTTTACAGTTGACCTTCCCGCCACAAAACCAAAAATTAATTTAATGAAACACAAGTTTTGTGCCTCAAACTTTGCCCAATTGTTCTCTTAAAGCTTCACAGTATGACTCATAAGTTAATTTTACTATAGTTGTTACAGCATTGAATATCACCTTCAGTGGCCATTTGGTTCTGGTAATGTGAAAAATATTCTCAGAAATCATGTTGTAACATGAAAATATTATTGCATTTTGATTTGTAGCATCGCTAATGTTGATAATATATTGAAAATCCTACTAGGAAAATATTATATTAAAAAAAATCATAATTATATTATGTCCAAAACATGTGTCTATCTTGGGTTACAAAGTCGTGGTAATATAGGCTAAAATTTTTAAATAATTTGCCCTTACAATATAACTTTTTGAAAATGAAATTACTCTAAAATTTTAATGATAAGACTTAATAATCATACTTACTTACCCCCTCAATTTTAAATCGTCATTTTAAATTTATATTTTATTATTTGTTGTAGTCATATTTTAATAATTATATGTGTATTGACTGTGTTAAAGTTAATATATATTAATTTTGGTTTGTATTATTAATTATATTTCACTTAAAAATTTTGTTTCATTTTTATTTAAAATTTGATGCAAATTTGATGTTCGGGGTTATTTTGGGAATATTGCCACTTTACCCCGTTGATTATTATGATCAACCAAAAGCAATAATAAAATATTGACTGTATTATGAGTTTCGAACCAAACGTGATTTATCATTATAAATTACTGTAACATTTCAAAGCGTATTACTTTCCACTTTATTAATGTGGGAATTTCATTACTACGATAAAATAGTAAACCCACTAACAAAAATGCCCCTTGCTTTTATACATAAGTATTAAAAAAACCTTTTTTTCATTCATCTAGTATTTTTCTAGAACATAGAATACTATTAAATAATCTAGTCAACCATGATATCCCTCATCTTCAAATTAAGGACTTATCTAATTATTTAAAATATTATTTTTATATAGTTAAATTTTTCATAATTATTGAAAATATATTTTATTTATATATTCAAAAATAAAACTAGCCTTTAAACTCAATTTTTAAGCAGAATGACATAAAACAAAACCATATTTACAAAATAATTTCTTAACTTTAATTGTTATAGTTCAGATTTTCTATAAATAAATGCTTCTTGTATAGTTGCAAAAGAGTTTGTATTGGTCTCCTCCGTCCTACTCGTTCACCTTCTTCTCTTCTTTATTGTTGGGTCACTTACTCACCTATACTGGATTTTGAGTGGCTATTGGTTTTAATTATCTATATCTTTAATTCTTATTCAAATTCATTGTGCTACACTTGCTATCTTGTCTAATATATTTTAAGTGCTTTATCCACTCTAGAAAAAAAAAAAAGAAAAGAAAAGAAAGGAGTTCCAATTGTCACTTATAAGTTTTTAATTAAATGTATAGCCTAAACTTGGTTCCATCAAACCTAACGTATAGTTGATCACACCCAAGTCTTCTTAAACTCATTTAAATCATGTGATTTGGTTTAGATCAATGGTAGCATTGAACCCAGATTCTCTTCAATTGCGCCCATTCAAAAGCAAAGATGCTCCAAGTCCTCTCTCAACACTAGCATTGGCCCATTTAAGTTGGATCCAATCTAATTTTGGATGTTGTCACTAAATCTTGTGTTCCTAATAATACTAACTCAAAACCATTAACAATAAAAGATATTCCTTTTTGGTTACAAGTGGCATTTCATTATAGGAGCATGGTACCTCAGTAGTTTCACAAGAATCCCCAAGTCGATGATGTTGTAGATGATGTCATTGTCAACTGGGATGAGGATAACCTTAAATCCCATGTTTGGGTTGTGCTGACAGCTTCCTTACTCAAGATCTTAAGCGTGCTAACCTGTCAAAGATGCCTTTGATAGGGCTCCCTAGGAGGATGATAGGAATTTCTCCAGCAAAATTGAGGCTCTCTCCCCTAGAGTTCTCAAAAGAAATTCTCTAGCTCTACTTAGGCTCTCCTATTGGGCACTCTACATTGCTTGGCACAATGATGCCCTAAAGAAATCTTTATCTCGTTAGAATAAGGATGCTACTTTTATCACCCTTCCATCACCCCTATTGTCACCGGTTGTATTCTTCATCACTCAGCCCATGCGTCACTTGGCCGATGTAAGTCAGCATCAACAAAAGTTATGCCAAGGAAAAGCTAAGTAAAAAAGATAAGAGAACAATGACAGGTTGAAGCACCCTGGAGATGCAAAGAATGGAATTGTTTGAAGAAATGCTCAAGAGAGCAACCAGACGTTTGATGAAATGCCTAGCGATCTCTCACACTTAGTCAAGGAGTCAAACAAGCAGCAAAATGTGTTAAAGCTGATGAGACCCAATCAGCATCCAGCACTACCATTAGTATTTATAATAAAGTAATACAACCAGTAGACAAGAGGCCATCACTAGATTGGCTGAACCAAAAAACTAAGCTACCATTGGTCACACCCTAAGTTTAAAGTGTGCCAGCATTGGTCATTCTCTCACACCGAGAGATTGACTACATTAAACTATTCATTAATTCATAAAACTCCAACTGCTTCAACTACCATTTCTCAGACACCATACTTTCCTTCCTAACTCTTCAGAGAGCATCCGATCTGGGCCGGAACAGCACCATCCCCCGATCCATGTTGCGCGTCCTTTTTCCTCACCTTGCCTCATCACCGTCCCATCTACTCCATGATCCCCCATTCCATGTATATCCACGCGCACTGCCAACCTGCCAACTTCAATCACTTCTTCAACACTCCCCTTTGATTGAAGTGTGTGAACTCCAATCAAGCTTCTCATCTGCATATGCTTCTCAGGTGGAAGAGCCTTGGTAAATATATCTGCAAGTTGGTTGTCGGTGGAGCAATGATGAATAGAGATCACACCGTCAGCTATCAGCTCTCTGATGAAGTGATATCGCACATCTATGTGCTTTGTCCTTCCATGATGCGTGGGATTTTTGGCCACTGCTATTGCCGACTGATTATCACACCACAGTCTGGTTGAACAACTGATTAAGCACCCACATTCCTGTAATAGCCTTCTAAACCACACAACTTGGCATGCAGTAGACGTAGCAGCCACATACTCTGCCTCCGTGGTTGAAAGGGCCACGATTTCTTGCTTTTTTGTGCTCCATGAAACTGCACTTGTTCCCAGTCTGATCAGCATCCCTGTGGTGCTCTTCCTATCAGGTAGTGAGCCTCCCCAGTCACTGTCTGAGAAAGCTTCAAGTGTTGCCTCATTACCCCGGTAGAACCACAGTCCCAGCTCCTTGGTGCCTGCTAAGTACCTCACCACTCTCTTTGCAGCTGAGAAGTGAACTAATCCTTGGGAATTCATAAATCTAGAGAGATAACTCACAGAGTAACAGATGTCTGGGCGAGTGTGATTCACATACAGCAACTTCCCAACCAAGCTGCGATACAATCTTGGATCTCCAAGTTCCTCTTCAGTGGATCCCTGTGACCTATCACCCACACCCATCGGGGTCTGTACTGGTTTACAATTCTTCATGTGCAACTGATGTATCATCACTTCTATGTAATTCTTTTGTCTAATGAAAATGCCGTTACATTCTTGCTTCACTTCAAAACCCAGAAAGTAATTTAATTCTCCTAAATCTGACATCTCGAAGGTCATCATCATCTCCTTCTTGAACTGTTCGATGAGAATTCTTGATGAGCTTGTATAGATAATGTCATCGACATACAAGCTTAGCAGTAAACTGTCTCCATTCGATAGTTCCTTCCGATATAGAGTATGCTCACATTGGCTCCTGATATAACCATGTTCTCGGAAATGATGGTCAATCCTGCTATACCACGCACGAGGGGCCTGCTTCAACCCGTAGAGTGCCTTCTTCAATCTATAGACCAGATGTTCTCTCTCTTTAACTATATATCCTTCTGGTTGTGAGACAAACACCTCTTCTTCAATGTCTCCGTTCAAAAAAGCCGACTTGACATCGAAATGGAACACCTGCCACCCTACATGTGCTGCCAATGCCAACACAAATCTCACCGTTTCCAGTCGAGCCACAGGGGAGAACACCTCTTCATAGTCCACCCCATATTTCTGTGAGTACCCCTTGGCCACCAACCGTGCCTTTAACTTCACTACTTGACCTTGGGCATTCACCTTCGACTTATAAATCCACTTCAGTCCCACTGCGCGCTTCCCTGGAGGCAATTCACACAACACCCATGTGTTGTTTTTCTCAATTGCAGCAATTTCTGAGTTCATTGCCTCTTGCCAGCCTCTGAGTTTCACTGCTTCATTAAAGTCTTGTGGATCACCTACACACAATGCAAAAGTACATGTGCTATAAATGTCAGTCAACAATCGTGTCTTCCTTGGTGTTTCATCTCCTGTTTGTTCAGTCTCAGGACCAGCATTTTGTGTGATAGTTTCTTCACCAGCATCATTGTCTGAAACTGCACCACCAGAGATATCAATTGACTCTTCAGTTAAGATCTCATGCATTCCAGGACTTCTCGCATCCCAGTTCCACCGAGATCCTTCATGAAATACAACATCCCTGCATACAACAATCTTGCAGGAAAAGGGATTTTACAATCTGTATGCTTTGGCTTCAGAACAATAGCCAATGAGCACACACTTCTCAGATTTATCACTGAGCTTTTTCAATTTATGAGAGGGTATTAAAGCAAAAGCAATACACCCGAATACACGAAGATAACTCACATTCGGTTTAACTCCATGCCATGCTTCATAGGGGGTCATGTTGCACAGTGCACTGGTCGGGCTTCTATTCACTAGATGCACAGCAGTGGACACAGCTTCTCCCCAAAACCTTAGTGGTAATTCTCCACTCTTCAAGAGACTCTTTGCCATTTCCACCACCGTCCTATTTTTCCTCTCCACAACACCGTTTTGCTGCGGTGTATAGGGCGCTGTGAATTCCCTTTTAATTCCATATCTTTCACAGTATTGCAGGAATTCGCTTGAAGAGAATTCCCCACATCGATCACTTCGTATTGACTTTAGCTTCATCCCCGACTGTCTCTCCATCAGTGTATGAAACGATTGGAACTTTGCAAACGCTTCTGATTTGTTTTTGATGAAATAGACTGTACACCACCTGCTATAGTCATCAACTAACAAATAGAAGTATCGATTACCTCCCAGTGTATCTTTACTCATGGGACCACAGAGATCCATGTGCACTAATTCCAGACATGCACTTGTTCTTCGTGCTACCCCACTGGGAAAAGGGGTTCTTGCTTGCTTTGTCATAACACACTCCTCACACTGAATTTTCTTCTTCAGTTCGGGCATTCCTCTCACAATTTTCTTGTGTGCCATGGACATCAGGCTCTTATAGTTGAGATGCCCGAGTCTCAAATGCTACAGTTCTTCATCTGCTTGACTCCTCACCGTCATTACAAAGTTCTCCATCTTTGCAACATCTAATGGGAACATATTGTTGCTTGTTCTTGGGACAGAGATCACACGCTCCTTCTCATGATTATCCCTGATAATGCATTGGTTCTTCTCGAACATCACTGAGTAGCCCCTGGAGAGCAGCTGTCCCACACTCAATAGATTGTGCGCGAGTCCCGGCACATACTGAACACCTTGCAACCTCTTCTGTATTCATGACTGTGAATTCACTGCAACTGTCCCCACACCGCACACCTTCATTTCTTTATCATCCCCTAACCTCATAGTGACTTTCAGTGACTCATCAAACTCACTGAATAATAATTTATCACCAGTCATGTGATTTGAGCACCCTGAGTCTATTAGCTACACAGTGTTAGAATAAGTACCTGTGGAGCTACTTGCCATGAAGAGATTCTCTGTGCTCCCTTCTTCAGCTACTAGTCCAGCTCCCTTCTCTGGCTGCTTATCTCGTGCTCGGCATTCGGCTTTCATGTGCCCGAATTTCTTGCACTGGAAGCACTGAATGTGACTCTTATTGTCCATGCCTCTTCCTCGGCCACTGTGACCTCTACCTCTCCCACGAGCAAAGCACCTCCCGCGACCTCTACCTTCACCCCACGAGCTCCCAAAACCACCATTCTTGTTGACATTAGCACCTGGTTGCTCGATCTTGGTATGAAGAGCCCTTTCGCCTACCTTTCCTGCCGCGTGGTTCACTCTCACCTCATAGGCTTGTAGTGTGCCGCAGAGGTCGTCGAGTGTGAGCTTTGCAATCTCCTTTGACTCCTCGATCGCGACTGTAACCCAGTCGAACTTCGGTGCTAAACTCCGAAGCACCTTGGACACTACTTCAGGTTCCTTGAGCTTATGTCCTAGCGCCTTGATCTGGTTGGTGATAGTTATCACTCGAGAAATGTACCCCTGTACACCTTCATCGTCTCCCATCTGTAGCGTCTCAAAGTCTTGCCGAAGCGCCTGAATCCTCACCGACAGCACCTTGGACGTTCCAAGGCTGTGCTTCCTCAAGACCTCCCAAGCTTCATGTGCTGTTTTGGCCTCAGCGATCCGATCAAGGTTCGGACCGTCCACAGCTTGCTGGATCAGGGAGAGAGCCTTCGCATCTCGGTTCCTATTCTCCCTCTCCATAGCTTCATCCTTCGTCTCCGTCCAGCCGTTCTCCACCAAGTCCCACAGCTCCTGGGACCTGAAAACGGTATTCATCCGCAAGTTCCACCGGCCGTACTCCTGGCCATTGAACACGGGAACCGACGGTTGAGAGAGGCACACCGGAGTGCCGGTCGACGCCAACGAGCTACTGGTTGCCATCTCCTAAGAGCTCTGATACCAGATTGACAGGTTGAAGCACCCTAGAGATGCAAAGAATGGAAGTGTTTGAAGAAATGCTCAAGAGAGCAACCAGACGTTTGATGAAATGCCTAGCGATCTCTCACACTTAGTCAAGGAGTCAAACAAGCAGCAAAATGTGTTAAAGCTGATGAGACCCAATTAGCATCCAGCACTACCATTAGTATTTATAATAAAGTAATACAACCAGTAGACAAAAGGCCATCACTAGATTGGCTGAACCAAAAAACTAAGCTACCATTGGTCACATTCTAAGTTTAAAGTGTGCCAGCATTGGTCATTCTCTCACACCGAGAGATTGACTACATTAAACTATTCATTAATTCATAAAACTCCAACTGCTTCAACTACCATTTCTCAGACACCATACTTTCCTTCCTAACTCTTCAGAGAGCATCCGATCTGGGCCGGAACAGCACCATCCCCCGATCCATGTTGCGCGTCCTTTTTCCTCACCTTGCCTCATCACCGTCCCATCTACTCCATGATCCCCCATTCCATGTATATCCACGCGCACTGCCAACCTGCCAACTTCAATCACTTCTTCAACACTCCCCTTTGATTGAAGTGTGTGAACTCCAATCAAGCTTCTCATCTGCATATGCTTCTCAGGTGGAAGAGCCTTGGTAAATATATCTGCAAGTTGGTTGTCGGTGGAGCAATGATGAATAGAGATCACACCGTCAGCTATCAGCTCTCTGATGAAGTGATATCGCACATCTATGTGCTTTGTCCTTCCATGATGCGTGGGATTTTTGGCCACTGCTATTGCCGACTGATTATCACACCACAGTCTGGTTGAACAACTGATTAAGCACCCACATTCCTGTAATAGCCTTCTAAACCACACAACTTGGCATGCAGTAGACGTAGCAGCCACATACTCTGCCTCCGTGGTTGAAAGGGCCACGATTTCTTGCTTTTTTGTGCTCCATGAAACTGCACTTGTTCCCAGTCTGATCAGCATCCCTGTGGTGCTCTTCCTATCAGGTAGTGAGCCTCCCCAGTCACTGTCTGAGAAAGCTTCAAGTGTTGCCTCATTACCCCGGTAGAACCACAGTCCCAGCTCCTTGGTGCCTGCTAAGTACCTCACCACTCTCTTTGCAGCTGAGAAGTGAACTAATCCTTGGGAATTCATAAATCTAGAGAGATAACTCACAGAGTAACAGATGTCTGGGCGAGTGTGATTCACATACAGCAACTTCCCAACCAAGCTGCGATACAATCTTGGATCTCCAAGTTCCTCTTCAGTGGATCCCTGTGACCTATCACCCACACCCATCGGGGTCTGTACTGGTTTACAATTCTTCATGTGCAACTGATGTATCATCACTTCTATGTAATTCTTTTGTCTAATGAAAATGCCGTTACATTCTTGCTTCACTTCAAAACCCAGAAAGTAATTTAATTCTCCTAAATCTGACATCTCGAAGGTCATCATCATCTCCTTCTTGAACTGTTCGATGAGAATTCTTGATGAGCTTGTATAGATAATGTCATCGACATACAAGCTTAGCAGTAAACTGTCTCCATTCGATAGTTCCTTCCGATATAGAGTATGCTCACATTGGCTCCTGATATAACCATGTTCTCGGAAATGATGGTCAATCCTGCTATACCACGCACGAGGGGCCTGCTTCAACCCGTAGAGTGCCTTCTTCAATCTATAGACCAGATGTTCTCTCTCTTTAACTATATATCCTTCTGGTTGTGAGACAAACACCTCTTCTTCAATGTCTCCGTTCAAAAAAGCCGACTTGACATCGAAATGGAACACCTGCCACCCTACATGTGCTGCCAATGCCAACACAAATCTCACCGTTTCCAGTCGAGCCACAGGGGAGAACACCTCTTCATAGTCCACCCCATATTTCTGTGAGTACCCCTTGGCCACCAACCGTGCCTTTAACTTCACTACTTGACCTTGGGCATTCACCTTCGACTTATAAATCCACTTCAGTCCCACTGCGCGCTTCCCTGGAGGCAATTCACACAACACCCATGTGTTGTTTTTCTCAATTGCAGCAATTTCTGAGTTCATTGCCTCTTGCCAGCCTCTGAGTTTCACTGCTTCATTAAAGTCTTGTGGATCACCTACACACAATGCAAAAGTACATGTGCTATAAATGTCAGTCAACAATCGTGTCTTCCTTGGTGTTTCATCTCCTGTTTGTTCAGTCTCAGGACCAGCATTTTGTGTGATAGTTTCTTCACCAGCATCATTGTCTGAAACTGCACCACCAGAGATATCAATTGACTCTTCAGTTAAGATCTCATGCATTCCAGGACTTCTCGCATCCCAGTTCCACCGAGATCCTTCATGAAATACAACATCCCTGCATACAACAATCTTGCAGGAAAAGGGATTTTACAATCTGTATGCTTTGGCTTCAGAACAATAGCCAATGAGCACACACTTCTCAGATTTATCACTGAGCTTTTTCAATTTATGAGAGGGTATTAAAGCAAAAGCAATACACCCGAATACACGAAGATAACTCACATTCGGTTTAACTCCATGCCATGCTTCATAGGGGGTCATGTTGCGCAGTGCACTGGTCGGGCTTCTATTCACTAGATGCACAGCGGTGGACACAGCTTCTCCCCAAAAACCTAGTGGTAATTCTCCACTCTTCAAGAGACTCTTTGCCATTTCCACCACCGTCCTATTTTTCCTCTCCACAACACCGTTTTGCTGCGGTGTATAGGGCGCCGTGAATTCCCTTTTAATTCCATATCTATCACAGTATTGCAGGAATTCGCTTGAAGAGAATTCCCCACCTCGATTACTTCGTATTGACTTTAGCTTCATCCCCGACTGCCTCTCCATCAGTGTATGAAACGATTGGAACTTTGCACACGCTTCTGATTTGTTTTTGATGAAATAGAATGTACACCACCTGCTATAGTCATCAACTAACAAATAGAAGTATCGATTACCTCCCAGTGTATCTTCACTCATGGGACCACAGAGATCCATGTGCACTAATTCCAGACATGCACTTGCTCTTCGTGCTACCCCACTGGGAAAAGGGGTTCTTGCTTGCTTTGTCATAACACACTCCTCACACTGAATTTTCTTCTTCAGTTCGGGCATTCCTCTCACAATTTTCTTGTGTGCCGTGGACATCAGGCTCTTATAGTTGAGATGCCCGAGTCTCAAATGCCACAGTTCTTCATCTGCTGGACTACTCACCGTCATTACAAAGTTCTCCATCTTTGCAACATCTAATGGGAACATATTGTTACTTGTTCTTGGGACAAAGATCACACACTCCTTCTCATGAATATCCCTGATAATACATTGGTTCATCTCGAACATCACTGAGTAGCACTTGGAGAGCAGCTGTCCCACACTCAATAGATTGTGCGCGAGCCCCGGCACATACTGAACACCTTGCAACCTCTTCTGTATTCCTGACTGTGAATTCACTGCAACTGTCCCCACACCGCACACCTTCATTTCTTTATCATCCCCTAACCTCACCGTGACATTCAGTGACTCATCAAGCTCACTGAATAATAATTTATCACCGGTCATGTGATTTGAGCACCCTGAGTCTATCAGCCACACAGTGTTAGAATGAGTACCTGTGGAGCTACTTGCCATGAAGAGATTCTCTGTGCTCCCTTCTTCAGCTACTAGTCCAGCTCCCTTCTCTGGCTGCTTATCTCATGCTCGGCATTCGGCTTTCATGTGCCCGAATTTCTTGCACTGGAAGCACTGAATGTGACTCTTATTGTCCATGCCTCTTCCTCGTCCACTGCGACCTCTACCTCTCCCACGAGCAAAGGACCTCCCGCGACCTCTATCTTCACCCCACGAGCTCCCAAAACCGCCATTCTTGTTGACATTGGCACCTGATTGCTCGATCTTGGTATGAAGAGCCCTTTCGCCTACCTTTCCTGCCGCGCGGTTCACTCTCACCTCATGGGCTTGTAGTGTGCCGCAGAGATCGTCGAGTGTGAGCTTTGCAATCTCCTTTGATTCCTCGATCGCGACTGCAACCCAGTCGAACTTCGGCGCTAAACTCCGGAGCACCTTGGACACCACTTCGGGTTCCTTGAGCTTATGTCCTAGCGTCTTGATCTGGTTGGTGATAGTTATCACTCGAGAGATGTACCCCTGTATACCTTCATCGTCTCCCATCTGCAGCGTCTCAAAGTCTTGCCGAAGCGCCTGAATCCTCACCGACAGCACCTTGGATGTTCCAAGGCTGTGCTTCCTCAGGACCTCCCAAGCTTCATGTGCTATTTTGGCCTCAGCGATCCGATCAAGGTTCTGACAGTCCACAGCTTGCTGGATCAGGGAGAGAGCCTTCGCATCTCGCTTCCTATTCTCTCTCTCCGCAGCTTCATCCTTCGTCTCCGTCCAGCCGTTCTCCACCAAGTCCCACAGCTCCTGGGACATGAAAACGGTCTTCATCCGCAAGTTCCACCGGCCGTACTCCTGGCCATTGAACACGGGAACCGACGGTTGAGAGAGGCACACCGGAGTGCCGGTCGACGCCAACGAGCTACTGGTTGCCATCTCCTAAGAGCTCTGATACCAGATTGACAGGTTGAAGCACCCTAGAGATGCAAAGAATGGAAGTGTTTGAAGAAATGCTCAAGAGAGCAACGGACGTTTGATGAAATGCCTAGCGATCTCTCACACTTAGTCAAGGAGTCAAACAAGCGACAAAAATGTGTTAAAAGGCGATGAGACCCAATTAGCATCCAGCACTACCATTAGTATTTATAATAAAAGTAATACAACCAGTAGACAAAAGGCCATCACTAGATTGGCTGAACCAAAAAACTAAGCTACCATTGGTCACATTCTAAGTTTAAAGTGTGCCAGCATTGGTCATTCTCTCACACCGAGAGATTGACTACATTAAACTATTCATTAATTCATAAAACTCCAACTGCTTCAACTACCATTTCTCAGACACCATACTTTCCTTCCTAACTCTTCAGAGAGCATCCGATCTGGGCCGGAACAGCACCATCCCCCGATCCATGTTGCGCGTCCTTTTTCCTCACCTTGCCTCAGCACCGTCCCATCTACTCCATGATCCCCCATTCCATGTATATCCACGCGCACTGCCAACCTGCCAACTTCAATCACTTCTTCAACAAACAAAGGGATGCCGAAGTAAAGAGAGTAAAATCTTGACTCTATGAGTTTGAAAGAATGTTTACAACTAGCCTTACGACCAAACAAATCTCTCCCTGCCACCAAGGACCAAGCATCACATATATAGACTTAGCCAAAAATCAAGTCCCCAAAGGCACCCCTATGCCTTGCCGATGGCATGGAAGAAAGAACGCAGAGCCATCACCGTGCATGCTGCACCATATTGGCCCATCCTGACCCCTGTTAGGCCATACAGGACCATATTTGTGCATGGTCGGGTCATCCGAACACACTACCATGACATAGCGCCATGTTGTGACGTTTCTGGGCTGAGGTGTCTGTCGCCTTGCTAAGTCTACCTATACCGTCTTGGACATGCTTAGTTACGGTAGAATCCTCTAAGCCATCTTGATCACAGTGCCTGACGGGCTCAACAGTGATAACTTTCCTCTATAGGGCTACCTGGTGGCTCGATTGCGGCAATTTTCCTCAGCTGCCTGGGTCACATTTGACTGGCTGACTCGGCCAAGTCAAGATCTGCTCGGCCACTTCAATCAACTAGTCAAGTTCCATGGAATATTTTTTGGTCTTTCCTGGCTTGATGCTGCCTTGTCACACCACACCCACTCGATCATGGTGCGCGGCTCCTGCCCACGCGCCCCGATCATGCCTCAAAGTTGGTCGTGCGGGAAATCACTCTTGCTCATGACCAATTGCTATAGCCGACCATACAACTTATCTACCTTGTCTTCATGGGATGACCCTGCCCATGGCCATCCCTCGCCCAAGTGGCCCCACCATGCCCGTGCCAAGGCCAAGCACTACATGGCCCCATTACACCTATCCACAAAGAAGAATTACTGAGGGTCCTAAGACGGCCAAGACTCGGAAGAAGAACAATCTAAGAGATGTAACATCTACTCTACTATTGCCAATGACCTTTGGGTCTATTGGTACACGGGTCGCCGATAGAGCTCTCATCGAGTGGTGAGAGTTCGATTCTCGGCTGAGGGCACATTTCTGGAAGTTGTGAATAGTGATTGTGTACGGGTGGTACCAACGCCCATGTGAGCGCGGCCCCTTCCCCACTTGTTCCATTGAGGTTTGTGCACGCCTCTGGGGTCTCTAGTGGGTTCATCCCGCTCCTCTTCCTCAAAAAAAAAAAACATCTACTCTACTATTAAATGTAGCCTTAACTTCATGAGCAAGATGTACCATTAAACCATATTCCCCCTCATGGCAAGGACCAAGGAAGTTTGATCCTACATCGATGCCAACACCTAGTCTCTCTATCTTTCCATTTTTGTCTCTTTTATTTTATCTCTATCTATGCTACTCTTATAGGGATATCTAAACACTAATTATAATTATTTCTTATTTTTGTATCCTCGTGTTTTGTTTTTATGTCATGTATTTATTCACCTTTTGTTAATAAAATCATGATTTATCTATTTGTATAATTTATTTAAAAAATATAATCAAAATGTCTTGGGTTATTTTTGGTATATTACCCAAAATAGTCTCTCTATTTTTCTCTATCTTCCCTTTTGATCCCTTTATTTAGAAAATGTTCCAACTAATCCGTCTACTCTTAAAAATGAGTAAAATTAGTCTACACAGTGATGCCCATTGAAACTTTCGTTTAAAGTTGTTGAGGTGGGTTTTTAACCCCTTAAAAATATGATTAAGAAAATATTAAAAAAGTTTGGGAATAACCGTTTATTAAAGCATAAAAACTAATCTCATTAGTGATTATGCCAATACCACTAAGTACATAAACTAATCATAAAGTCTTTTTTTTGTTGGTAATCAGCTATAAGTGCCCCTACAATGCTCCCTCCGACCACCTGCCCTTACCCTCCGGTGAGGAAAACAATGAGACTTGTAGATCAGGTGGAGCTGTAGGAGGAAGAAAAGACCCAAAGAGGGAAAGAATTTCAAATCGACCATGGAGAGTGACGATAGCTCCTTCAGATGCCCATTGTCAGAGATTGACATTAGTAACCGTGCCCTTACTATTGAGTATACAAACTCCTCATTGTTGGCTACGAGAATAGGTTACAACGCAGTAAAAACATCGCATCCGTCTACCGACTTCCAAGATGTGAGCTCTAAGTGTGTTGCCACTTTCTCTGGTGATGATCACATGAGGTTTCGGTTTGTTTTTCGGATCCTGATGAATGACCACTAGGACGTCTTGCTGCTATATCACTAAAGCCAACACCATCACCAAGAAGTGCCCCTTGACTAGATGTTTCATGACTTGCACCGGCGTTGGAAGCAACAACACCACCATTGGTGTGATCTCTAGTGAAGTAAGGTCCATGGCTTTCTTCGTCCTCATTGGGATTGGGATAGGGATATTGGAGATGGAGATCAAAGTGGTGAAGCTAGCGAACATAGCGAGATGCAGTACTTATAACGATGAGTAGGAGTTCCCACTTTTTTTTATTAATATTTGTTAATCATATTTTAAGGGGAAAAAGCCACCTCAACAACTTTAAACAATAGTTTCAATAGCCATCATCACTATCTGGACCAGATTAGTTGGGACCCTTTTTGAGTTGAAAAATCAAAATAAAAGAGAGAGAAAAAACAGTAGAAGGAGTATTTTGGCTAATATAACGTTATTTTTCAAACTCATTGTTTTATATAATTAAAAGACACATGCCTGCTCATTATGTTGCTCAATGGCGTATGATCAAGCAACTGCGGTACATGAAACTGACTCTAGCGATAAACATTTTTTTAGTTTAAAATTTTTTGAACAAAAATCTCTCCTAAATTTATTTACAATTTTTTATGTAAATCTCCAAACCTCTAAAACATTTTATTAAATTTTAATAAATTGGTATTCAATATTTTTTAAAAAACATATTTTGAATAAAAAAAAAAAAATCAAAGCATTACCATAGGCATACCTCGTGAATGAAATTATATGTTTATGAAAATTACTAAATAGGTCAGTGAAAAGTCACTTTGAGATAAGTAGTATAACATCGATTCCCTTGCAGTGAAGGACTGTAACAATAGTGTAAAAATATTGTATCTATATTATTTATGCCATTGTTCACCGAGTTCCATGTGAGAGGAGTTATATCCTTCGTTCCTCTAGACTCACGAGGTAAGGGGTTTATTATTATATTATTGATGTATCATCTTAGATGTATGTAACATGTCTTAATTACCCATCGTGTTAGCTTGCCCCAAATAATAATTTTCTAATGGGTCATTAAGCCACTATAACTGATGCACTATTGTATCTACTTGCCCCTTTAATACTCTTTTGTGGGGCGGCATTTGTCGTCAACCGTAATATATATATATATATATATGCTTGTTCTTAGATAATAAGCATCGGAGAATTACAAATACTAATTTTTATATAATAATATAGAAGTAATAAAAGAATTGATTAAATTAGGACAGTATATTAACATGGTAGAACTTTTTTTAATAATAAATAATAAAAATAAAGATTTTTATATTATATATGATATTTATGTCTAGACGTATTTATATATAAATATAAAATATATTTTTTTGAATTTTTAATTTTGGGTCTCACATTTTTGTATGCTTAATAATTTTTTTATAACCCAATGACAATAGCCTTACAACGAATCAATGTAAGAAGTTTAAATTTTCAATTTAAATAGCACTAGATGTAGTGATAATAATAGGTCTTTGATTATAGGTGCAGATTTACAGTATTAATTTTATATCATCGGATGGTCTGTATACAGGTACACAAGGTACACAGGTCAAATAATCAATTTTATAATTGTGGGCATTATCCTATGTGCTCTCTTGTTTTTGTAAATAATAATAATAAAAAAAAATAAAATAAAATAAATAAATAAACAAGTTTTTAAAAAGGAATTAAAAATCTTTACCATCTTGAATTGAGATCAGATCTCGAGGCAAAATTATAAGTTCTCAAATTCCCAGCCTTACATCTCTCACCGACACAGGTACTCCGATCTGAAGCACTAATAACGAACACCACGCGAGACACGCCTAAACTGATGTATTTCCACTTATGCCCTTGAAACAATTCAATAATCTCGTATTAATGTTTTCTCTATATACTCCTAATCTTTGCCTTTTCAAAGGTGTTAAATCTGCTTTTTTTTAAAAAAAAAAAATATATATTTATATAATTACCAGAGAGCTATATATTCAACTTTTTCATTTTTTGGATTTTTAAACCTAGTATATTATGGAAATGTTCTACAGTAATTCATATTTTTATATGGAATATTTAAATATTTTTAATATGAATTTGATCTAGTATATTCGCATGAAGCCTCTTAACGTTATCTTATTCCTCCAGACACCGTACCGCTTAAGGGCCCTTTATATCCTTCAGATCTCCAGCTTGTCAATTCGCGTCATTCTCGTAATTCAAAAAATAAAAAATAAAAAAAGAAAGAAAAAAAAAGAGAGAAAAATGGGTTCTTTGCCTCCGGCGCTGACCTCCGGCGAGAAGCTCGGCGGAGCGACGATGAGCGAGGCAGAGCTCCGCCATCTCTTCAAGGCCCAGCAGCATCTCCTCAACCATTTCTTTGACAAGCTTGATCTGTCCCAAGCTCATGCCTTCGCCCAGACCCTCCTCGATGCCCCTGGCTCCGTCTTCTTCACCGGCATCGGCAAGTCAGGCTTCGTCGCGCACAAGATCGCCCAGACCCTAGCTTCCCTCGGCTTTCACCGCGCCGCCTTCCTCCCCCCCGTCGACGCCCTTCACGGTGACATCGGCTCGCTTCGCCCCTCTGACCTCCTCGTCCTCCTGTCCAAGTCCGGCGCCTCTGACGAGCTCCTTAGCCTTGTTCCCTGCGCCCGCGCCAAGGGCGCGTTCCTCATCGCCGTGACGTCTAAGGAGGGCAGCCCTTTGGCTGGGTTATGCGATATGAGCGTGTACTTGCCATTGGAACGAGAGCTCTGCCCCTTTGGAATGGCGCCCGTCACGTCGGCGGCAATTCAGATGTTGTTCGGGGACACCGTGGCAGTCGCGCTCATGGGCGCCCGGAAGCTCACTGTTGAGCAGTATGCTTCCAATCACCCCGCTGGCAAGATCGGCAAGAGCCTCATCTTCAAGGTATTATACCTATCTACTGCAATGTCTTTAGAATTTAAAGATATAAAGCTTTCCATTTTATTTATTTATAATGTTCTATTAATGCTATTCAATTCAGGGATCTGCATTTGTGCATACAATTCGATTTTGCTAATGCCAATGAGTGTTCATTATAAAATTTAGGATACATTGTTACTGACTGATTTGATTGCCATTAGATCTATATTTCCTGCCCTTAAATGGAGATTGTGATTTTTTTTTTCACTTGTTTTCCATTATCATGCGAACTCTGTTATCTTAATTTCTAAGTAGGGATTGATTAGTTTGTAATTTTTTTTTTTCTAATTGCGTTCTATTGTTTGTGTGATGATTGATTATTGGAGTGGGGACCATATTTTACATGTATATGGCAAGTTAATGTAGACTTGATTGAGATGGTGTTTCTCATTGTGTGGTAGATCGACTGCATTATTCATAGTTACTGAAATTGTTGAAATAGTTTATTACCTATTATGATAACTGCATTCACGCTTTAGGTCTGCAATCAAAACTCTTTGCTGACTCTAGCATGGTAACTATTGTTCCTATCCTTCATCTAGCAATGGATTCCTTGTGCTCACATTTGCTTCCAGGATGCTGTCAGTTTATAATCTATCGGATGGGTAAACTTAGAATGGAGATGAATTAAGCACTGTAAGCAAATAGTTTATGTGGAAAATTGCCAATTCTAAGTTTGCAATACTTTCACGTTGCATGCTTCATACTGGTGGATGGACTATGATGCAGCCCATTAGAAATGCTTTCTTGGAATGGCGGGTATTGAGTATCTTGACTGCTCCTTCACAGGTGAGAGATGTCATGAAGAAGAATGATGCAATCCCTATTTGCAAGGAAGGGGACTTGATAATGGATCAGCTTACCGAATTGACAAGTAAAGGCTGTGGATGCCTGCTTGTAGTCGATGACAAGCACCATTTGATTGGGACATTTACAGACGGTGACCTCAGGCGTACACTTAAGAATAGTGGTGAAGGCATCTTCAAGCTTACTGTGGGAGAGATGTGCAACAGGTACCCTGCTAATATTCTTGAAATTATCTTTTTTGGCATGATCATAGTACCCTGTCCGTAATTTTTATTTCTTAACACTAAATTTCATTGCATATAAGGACCCTTGAGAAAACTAATATGAGGTGACTGGTTTGATTGTGAATGTGGCATCTGAATCACGGATAATTATTGCCTGATCATTTGTTTGGCTGTGATTAGCAGACAAGTTTCATTTTATGTTTTGAGCCCTTTTTCTTTATGATAACCCAGATATCAGTTTCTGTCCCTTCTTGTCCTTGGTACTGATGCACATGTGTATACCATTTAAAATGATTGTGTTTCATATTATGCTTGTTTATTCCTGCTAGTTAATGCTAGAGCCACTCTTTCTCCTTGAAATATATTGGGGCACTGATTATTTGGTGGACCTTAGTAACTACCCCACAAATTTATCTGAAGACAAAAGCGATCTTTGTGCGCATCTAATTGATTGCCATAACCGTTAAGCAAAAGAGAGCCACAACATCCTATGATAGTAAGTAGCACCATGTGAATTTGTTGTTAACTGGAAGTAATGGGAATATTGTTTTGCTGAACATCCAACCACCCTTATGTAATCTTGTACAGGTTTAAACAAAAACATAAATAAACATAAGCATGAGAAGAATGAGCAGATAACTTTTCTTTATGGTGAAACTTGCTTAATGTATGTGGTGATAATGAAGTTACTGGGATTTAAGAGTTTCTGTTGTGAGTATTCTTTCTGAAATTCAAATAGATAGCTTTTTCGGTAGCATTCTTCTGACAAATATTTCACAATATCCATCAGAAGAAAATGCCAGAATTTTGCAGTGCATATCCATCAGAAAAAGACAACAGAAGTTTTGCAGTGCCTCGTGTTTGAAATAAATTTTCTGATAATCTAACACATATTGTTGATTAGTACATTCATGGTAATTGCCTAGATAGCATTTACTTGTGAGAATTATGCTATCAGTTTGTCTTCCACAAGATCCCATCATCTTCTGCTGATGTATAGAAATTCTTTATCAGACTTACCATAATTGGCAGAGATTGATACTTTACAGTTCCATTTTGACTCCTGCAATTATCATTACATAGCATTAGGAATTCCTTGTTTCAACTTTGAAATAAGGATGCAGATTTAATGACTAACATGCAGTTGAATAGCTAGAAGCTGACGTTGTCAGCATTAGGTTTGAACGTATGGTTTTCTTCATATATTCTGCTCATTTAAGTACGCATTTCTTGCCGTTCTTTTTCTCTTCCCTTGCGGTGCACTCTGGTGCATTCTTTTGCTCGCTAATTATCAGTAGTTCTCTTCTCCTCAAGAATAACAGTCCCTAATGATTTGCAAACAGGAATCCAAGAACGATCAGCCCGGATGCGAAGGCAGTTGAAGCGATGCAGAAGATGGAGTCACCCCCATCTCCAGTGCAATTTCTGCCTGTTGTTGATGATGCAAATATTGTTATTGGGATCATCACTTTGCATGGACTGGTTTCAGCTGGGCTGTGAAGTTTAATCAGATTGTATCATGCATCCTTTGCATTTCCCATTATTTGTATTGCTTTGTTGTTGAGGCCATTCACTATGCGGCCTTGAGGTTCCTTTGATTCCTTCTTGCATTTGTTGGGTAAGCTTTGGGGTTGTAACTATTCAGTTAGTCAATTCAATGTATCTGTTGCGGTTCATGGATCTAATTGTGCAATTTTATGAATTAAGTTACCATAATATTCAAAGTCAAAACAGGAACGAATGCTGATGTGGCAAGTTTATTAGACTTGCCGGCAGCTTCGTGGCAACTAGATTTAGCATCAAAATTAACATTGGGGTTAACTAAGAATTAATTACTTTTACATCAAATTTACTTCAAAATCGAAGGCATTAGTAGATTCACACGTGTCCAATCACATTAATTAATTACAAAAAAAAAATGAAAAAAAAAACCCTAATTTCACATTTAGTTGTTGCCTTCATAATCCTTTACTCAGAGGTATCTTGGCACCCCACCAGATCTTTAAATGCAACACTAAACATAACATAATAAAACCTTTGTGCATTCAGTCAAATTTTCAAAACAAATAATTCAGCAAAAACATCTAAAAAGAACCATTAGTCATAATACCGACTTTCAGATAGAAAGCTCCGCATTATAAATTTCACTCTAACCAACTCCCAAAGAATTCAGCTTCTCAAAAAAATAAAAAACATCAAACATATACCATAACAATATATATATATATATATATATATATATATATATATATATATATATATATAATGAATATGTGACAAGCGCCACCTATTTAGGGGCCGTTTGGTATGAGGGAAAGTAACAACTTTCCCTTAGTTAAAGTTGTAAAACATTTTCATGTGTTTAGTTGAAAAAAAAAAGCATGTAAAGTAATGGTCAACTTGCAATTACTTTCCCTTTGACCAGGGAAAAGGATTCACTGGTCTTGTCCTAGGGTTTTGAAACAGATTACATCACGGTTGTAAAATTATGAGACATGTAAAATTCCAATGTTATCCCTTTATAAAATAAAAATTCTTCTCTTTTGTCCTGTCTTCCTTTTGAGAACCCCTTCTTTCTTTTCAAAACCCTAGGACAAGACCATCTCTGTAAGTCCTCTAATTTTTTTTGTATTTTTTTTTAAGAATAGCGTATTTCGTGGATTATCAAGTTCGGGTAATCAAATTTCTCATAATAGAAGAATATAAGTTAAATACCTACTTTTGCTGGGTATATAAGCAACTTTCTTAATTTATTTATATATACACCATTGATTAATGTAAAAAATTAAACATCTATTTAAAGTATGGTTTTATTTTATTTTATTATTATTAAAAGGTAAAATTGAGAATAATCATAACTTTGCATGTAAAGCTTATTCATACCAAACAAGGGATTCGTTTTGCATGTATTTCAATTACAATATTTAAAGTTCATACCAAACACTATATTGTTCCTTTATAGGGAAAGTAAATGCAAGTAGTGGAGGAAGCATAACTAAAATTACAGGGGTGCTTAATTTAAATTTAAATTTTTTTAAATATTAAATAATTCTATTAACTAAAACTTGCGATTATAATAATCAATATTTGAAAAAAAAATAAAATATATATCCATCTATAAAATTTGGTTTATGTGTAAAACCACTATCATATCTACATAATTAACGATTAACTCAACTAGTTTAACATTAAATTAATAAATACTGCAATTAAAAAAACAACTTTAAACAAACTCATATATAAGTCAATTATTAAATACAACAATTATTCAACAAATAATCTAATGAATAATTAAAATTTTCATAACAATTAATCACAACAAGTATATAATAATTTTTTACAATAATTTTCATAATGAAACAAATATTTAACAAATATCTAAAAATCATTCAACAAATATAAATATTTTTACATGACAAATAATCACAAAAAAATTAAAAAAAATAAATTAGATATAAAACAAACAGGAAAAAACGATAAATCCCTATAATAAAAATAAAACATAAATTTGGAGATAATTGATCAAAGAGAAAATACTCACAAATCCATGAGATCTGCAATGTTTTTTTTATTTTAGAGATTTTGCGATAGCAATTGCATTTTTTTAGAATTTTACTTATATTTATAATTTTATTTTATATTAATATCCTAAATATTGACAATTATGTATTGATAAGTTCAATAAAAAATATATATATATATATATAAAGTTTAATAACAAAAATATTTGAAGATTTTATGTTTGGCTAGCCATATTATTTATTATCACTCAACATCAAATTTATTTAATATAGTAATTTTATTATTTTTATTTGATTTATTTTAAATAATATGAGGTAGAATTTTTTTTTTAAAATAAAAGTAGCATTTTTCATATGAATAAAAATTAAAATTTATTTATACCTTATTTTACTAAACTTGTGATTGAGAAAAATGCTATTCTGGGCGAATTGTTGGGTCAAAATTAGGGCCGAATTGTTACCCTGGAGGCGGGGTTAGCGTTTGGCAAAAATTTCAACCCAATTATTTGGGTTGAATAGCATTGCTTGAAGAGATATATCTAATATTTGCGAGTAAAACTCATGAAAGTAAAAATGTGACAATGTAAAAACTACAAAAACTCTTATTAACAATTAAAATTAATGAATACTATATTAATTTTAGAGAAATAAATGCATGAGAAAAGCGGATCAAAATAGAATTTTGAAAAGTTGGTTAGAAAAAATATGAGATTGATTAAGCATCAAAATAAATTTTTTTAATATCTTAATATGTTATTTAAAATTTTAAAAGTTAGCTAAAATTATATAACATTGACTAAATATTAAATAAAAACATTTTGTATTATGATAATTATTAGAAGTTATTTAAGATTTTAAAAATATTGGTGTCTGAAGCAATTATTTCATTCGCTTTACCCTTGAGCGGCCCTGAATAAATACGGAGGTGCACCATATATCGTGATCCAGATCTATAAACAGTATTGAACCCAAGTGTATAGTGTATGAATAGTATTATTGAAGAAAAGACTCCAACTTTTGTCTTCTTTCTTAGAACTCTTGTGTTATATAATTGTAATGGTGGGATTCAAACCATTGGATCATAACAGATTTTTTTTTTTTAAATAATCCAGCAAATTTTATAAAAAAATCATCTAATTTAAAATAAAATAATGACTAAATGAAATTAATTTTTATAATAATAAAATAAATAAAAATAATTAAATAAAAAAAAAACCCACTCACGAAACCAAGCCCGATCGAGTCCAGAGCGCGCCCATTCACACAACCCTAATTCCAATTTCCAAGTCTCAACCCTTCCTGTTCTCCGTCTCTCTATGCACCGCGAGGTTCAAAAATCTCAAAACCTCTGAGACTTTTCCACCATTAGTTCTCTCCTCTCCTCCCCCGCCTGTTCGCTTCTGCCTCTCGCTTCCTCTTCGCTTCGCCGTTGCCCATCCGGTGTTGTCTCTCCGGCGGTCGGCGCAGTGCCACGGTAATAGCTCTCGTTAAGGTTCTCCGCTCAGCGGACCAGGGTTACATCTTTAATTTCTCTCCAGTGATCAAGCGAAGGTACCCTCCTTCGCCTTCGCTACTTTTGAGCTTGATTTTTTGAAGGGAATTTTCGTTTGATCTATTTTTATGATTTTTATTACTTTGCCTTCGATCTTGATAGGGTTTGGGCACATGTTTGATTGCTATTCCTTTGTTCTTCAGGTCCTTTTTTTTTCATTTATTTTTAACAATCTTAGCCTTTTCTTCTTGTAATTTTAGGTTTGAGTATGTTGGTGAGCGATTTTATTTTGAAAGAAATTTGATGTGAGATTGAAAATTTTGCTGTCTATTTAATTGCTACTTATTGTTAAGTGAATCTTTGCACAAGAATTTTGTGTTATTTGGAGTTTTTCTACATTTGTTTTAGAAAAGCAATACTAGGTAAATGGTTAAAAAAAAATACTTGGAGGGGATTTATGAAAGTTGAGAACTCTATTGAGAATATGTTGTTATTACTGGATGCATATGTTCATGCAATAAAAAAAGGGGGGAAACCACGAAATACAATTAATATGGCAGGCCCAGGCATCCATTAATTGAACATGCTGTTTTGGGCCTTTTTGTGGAGCTTTCTGTATTTGCCTTTGATTTTTTGAGTAGGTTCTTGTGGATTGAGTCATGTAAAATTTTATGTGTTTGATGTGTGATTTCCTGGTCTCTATTTCTCTTTTTCAATTTATGCTTGATTTAGGTCCTTTTGCTATAATGACATTTAATGGCCTTCTGTAGGCATAGAGTTCTTTAAAATGAGGTGGATGGGTCATGCCTTTCTGGGGCTTGCAAACCCTCCCCTTCTGACAATCTTGTTTCTCTCCCCCCTGGCTTCGATTGAGCTTTAGATTCATTTTCTTTATTGGTCCTCCATTTTAGACTTTATTTAATATAAATGCCATGGCTGTGCCTTTTTTCTTATTCTTGGTTCTGGTTAGAGACTATTTTTGTTTGATATGTTTATTCAAGGGAATCAAATAACAACTTTATGGAATATGTTGATTTAATTTGGATTTTAAAATTTTTGAATGTGATGCTGTAGGGGTAAAATTTTCCTCAAAGCTATCCCTGTTACACAGATGGTAAAAATTTGGTGTTGCATTTGATGTTTCTTATCTGTTTAGTTAGCTTCCTTTGTTTTAATGGATATGAATAAACTTTTTGTGAAGTATTTTGGGAAATATATGTGGAAGGATAATATCAATTGCAGGACTGTTGGGGTTCTTCCTTCTTCTTTTGGCTGCAGTGCGCAACCTCCTTTTGTTTTATCCTCTGTTTGGTTCTTGATTGCATGCAGAATACACGTCGCCCATTTTCTGGTCTAAGGATGTTTTTAATTCCAATAACTTATGAGCATTTGAGAAAAAGTGATTGGATTTTAGAACCTACTGAACTTCACTGAAAATTTAATGAATTATTTGATTTCAATTTATCACTCTTTAGTGTGTGTGTGTGTGTGTGTGTGTTGAAAGATAATGGGTTGTAGTGTTTTGACTAGTTTGAATATTCAAGGATGAAGCCATTAGCAATTATTATTTCTGGTGATTGAAATGGATGTTTGAATAACTTCCACTGTTTTATCAATTTATACAAGAAAACATAGTATGTAACATGTCACATGAACTGTAGACTTTTCTCATGTTAATTAAGAGTGTGTGAAGTTGGTTAGCCAAAACCATCTAACTCCTTTTGCTATGTTATTGCTCTTTCAATTTGCAGGTATGTCCTTGTAAAACTCAGAAAGGGAATGGGTCGGCCAGAGCCATGCATCTTGTTTGCCCACTCATTTATACATTCCCAACTTGATGAGTATGTTGATGAGGTTAGTCAAATCGCAGACTTTTAAGTATGAGTTTGCCATGATAATTAATCCCCTTGTTTGGCTTATGAAAGAAAATAGCCTATAAATGTTTATAAGTAGTCACTGTTAACTTTAGAGAATTTTCGTTGATATTTCTTTTTATTTACATGCTTGTGTATATGAATTTTAAGGATTTTATGTATGCTGTCTGTTTTTCTTTTGTAGTTTGAAGGCTGTTTACTTCCAAACCATATAATGATGTAAAACATTCCCTTTTCATTATGTATTTATTTATGTTATGTAATCTATAAGATGTTGCTTTAGTTTTTTATTTCTGAATTCTTAACATTGCACACATACTTTTCTTCTACTTGCACTAAGATAATATTTAAATATTTAATTGGACAGTGTTCTTTGAGGATTTATTATTTGATTAATATGAACTAATTTTAGGCAGTGTTAATACCATATTGGTTTATATGTATGGAATGAAAGTGTTCTTTTTAATAAATAATATGTGACTCATTTTAATTGGCTAATTTATGTAAGTAATCAAGGAACCTGGTAAACCTATGTTGTGCATAACTACTATATTAAGATTGTTTTAGAGATGATCACTTGATCAACCCAAATATTTCCGACAGTTATATTTAAAGTGTATGACCTCATGTTATTAAGATTATACCTTTTATTTTATTTGTGATGCAACATTCAAGTTCGAATGAAATGATGTATTGCAAATGACTTTTGGGTTTAAAGCCAACAATTACACCAGAAATTGGATTATGGGTTTGGTTACTTGGGTTGCATGACTTTGCAAAATCATGAAATACTGATGCGTGTACAAGCGGTACAAATGATAACATGGCCCCTTCAGTTAACCTAAATATTCCTGGTTATGGCTATCAGTCTAAGTCTAGTTCAATATCTTTAGGGTGTGAGTGTCTTATTAGTTTAAGATGCAATTTGATCTGGTCCTGGCTGGGCTTATGTCAAATCAAGTTTGATGCTTTTGTTTTATGTTCTAAATTATGTTTTAGTGAGGTCTAAACAATGAGATTTAGGTCAAGGTTGTTTCTTCAAGCTCAATTATGGTCCTGATTTCAGTTTTGGATCAAGCTATATCAAGTTCATCTTGAATCAGTAGTGACAGTGCGAGGAGGAACCTTGTGTCAACAACAATAAAGCTCCTGTAATTCCAATTTGGTGTTTTCCCCACTCAAGAATATTTATGATATAGTTCACTTTGAAAATTAGGATTATATGGCATGATTGGTTCTAAACTGTGTCATGATCAAGTAATGTAATATCTAGAAAAGGTTTTGAATTAATTGTGATATTTTCACTAACAAATCTTAAGAATTTGGAGTAAAACTAATTTTGTTTAGGGCTGATGTGCCCTTTTCCCAAGTAACGAGTAATGGTATATTTCCTGAGACCTGAGGGTGGAAATTCATAAACTATCACACAGGTGAAGTGACCTTAGTTAAAGTTGATTTATACTGGGATGGAATTTGATCTAGATTTAATGGGATCTGACATTTATTGAATCTAGTGCTCATTTAGTTGTGTCCTTTACACCATTGCAAGATTGCTGGACTGTATTTAATGGCTTATTTATTTATTTCTTTTTCCGTGGGTCATTAAGTATATTTTGAATGCTACTAAGCATTAGGATATTTTCATCATAAAATCTGGTGAAGTGATAAATGTGGTAAGGGAAAAAGGGCTTTTCTACCAGATAGTGCAATTCGAACATTGCATGAATATCAATTGACCAATTGGTTGTGCTTTTGAAGCGTAATAGTTTTCTAGTTCGCTCGAAGCTAACCATTAATTTAACAAATAAGTTGTTTCAGTCTCCAATCTAAAAGAATTGACACAACATGAGAGACCTTATTGTTTTGTGGTTTGCGCTTAGCTGCTTATATTGCTATGGAAAGATGAAGCAAATGCATTTTCAACTGTTGGGGAATATATGTTGCTAATTATTGCCCAATTTGGTGGTGCAGATTCTTACTCCAAAGCTATTCACACGCACACACGCTATTAAGAATATAAGACTATAAGGCTATAGTTTTCCTAATTTCTTCTAAAGCAAGCAATGCTTTAAGGGATAGATTACTGATGATCAAGAAATTTGCCATTTTGACACATCCAGACAGCGCAATGACTTAAGCGATTTTCTTCTCTTACAGGTGGTATTTGCTGAACCAGTTGTAATAACTGCTTGTGAGTTTCTTGAGCAGAATGCTTCTCCATCAACTCCAAACATATCACTCATTGGGTATGACATGATGTATTGCTGTTGAATCCACTTCAGAATTTTTTGTTCATATTTTATTTAGAAGAGGATTTTCAAGTTGAATTTTGAGGAACTTATGATTGTGGAAAATGGCATTCCTTCAACATATTGATAAATCTTATGCATATACTTATTAGACTTATACTACTCAACACTTAATCACCAAAATGGTTTGACTGTGTCCATTGTCTGTTGTCTATCAATTCTTTTTTTTTATTGTCTAAACTCATCCACCATTCAATTTCATTATATGCCTAGCCTGAAAACCTGAGTTTTTTTTACATTTTCCTTTCTTGCTGATTTGCTTTCATTAACTATTCATCCAGAAATCAATTCTTGTTTAGGCTTATTGTGCCATCCAATTTTTTTTACTTTCTTTCTCAAGTTCATTTCTTAGCAATTTCCATACTTAATCATATACATAGTGATCTGCCTGCTATTAATTTGATTTAGTATTATACTTGAAGAAGCATGTAGTTGGCTGATTATAATATGAACTATTCTGGCTATCCTGTGCCATCGAGATTTGTCGTTAATTGTGTGACAACACACATTTGCGTGCTTTACATATGCACAAGTAGTCTAATTATGTAATGTCCATATTATAGCTGTGTGTTTTCTGAGACTTCTTATTATTATTGGTGATTTACTATCAGTAACTTCAACTCTTGTTAGTAAAGATGGAAGAAAGAGAATGGACCATACATTTAATGTGGCATGGTGAAATGAGTGGCTGGCTAATTAATATATTTGTGAACAATATATTGCCATGTTATGCCTGCGAGTGTACACACATACACATGCTGTAGTTTTATGATGTTGAAGTTCCATTGATACTAGTAAAGATGGCAGAAAAAGTGCAAACCATGTATACTATGAAACCTAGCAAAGATGAGCAATCATGTCAATCATGTACTGTGAATTGATGGAAGCATCCCTTGAGGTGGGAATAGGGATAAGTTTGTCAATGTATGACATGCATTTCAGTTTGTCTGCCAGGGCCTGCATCTACTTGGAGGTGCACTGCTTCAAATATTAATGCTTTTAATCCCATGCTATTGGCTCCTTGAGGAGTGAGCTGTTGTCTTTATTGTAGTTTTGGTTTCTGTTGAATTGCATAAGAAAAGAACTCTTAATCATGATCTTGCATTATAAATATAGGAAATGAGATATAACCCTGGCATGTTCTTTTGGTTTTCTACTTGAATATCAGTATATAATTATGAAAAGTGAAGATTTCTTTTTCTTGGCTCCATGCTCCATAGGCGCTCTTGTATGTGTTGTCTATATAGCTCTTTATATAATAAATTTAAGAATTGCATGATAACTTTTTATGTAATATATTATCAATACTAAAAATTCACATTTTACTCAGTGTCACTTGAATCATATCTACTTATAGTATGGAATTGAAATGTGTGTAGATTTTTTCTAAGACCAAAAACTGACAATAAGAGGCATATGTAAATGGACTTTGTTCTAGAAAACATAGCCTGACCTTTTTTTTTTAAGATGGATTTTACTCCGTATCATATTTTTTTTTATAGCATCTCGCTTACAACTGCAGCCCTAGTAATGTGCCTGGAAAAACCAGTCACAGGCCTCAACACCATGTTTCCATAGAAATATTAGCATGGTGTAAATTCCTTTGAAGTTTGTTTTTAAGGTTCAAGTATCTGGTATACATTGTAGGAAGTTCATACTAATTTACATTTCTGCTAATTAAATGCTTTATCACTATTACTTATCTAAGTTGTATATCTCTTTTTTCTTCTACTATTCATCTGTCATCAGATGTCAAAGTGATTTACGCATATTTTGCACTAACTTCTCTTGAAGGGCTACTTCACCTCCTTCATTTGCCTTGGAAGTTTTTGTCCATTGTGAAGGGGAGTCACGCTTTCGGCGTCTCTGCCAGCCATTTCTTTATTCTCATTCTTCATCAAATATACTAGAAGTTGAGGTATGCTATTGTATTTGTATAATTGAATAGTCAGTTCTGCAACAGTTTACTTGTGTGATCTG